>NW_028301553.1:30075000-30135000 GCF_042242905.1 Orbicella faveolata
CATAGGACCGAATAATATCATGGTGGGATTTGCAAGCGTGGTTTGGTTAACAACCTTGCTATTGCAAGCCGGTCGTATTCTCCGATGGCGCCTTCTTGATCCATCATGTCCTTCGTGATCACCTACGCCTACAGCGGGCTCGTAATTCAGAAGCCAGTCTTGAAAAACGCTGATTGGAGTGAGTCGCATCATTTCCGGTGTTGCTGCCTCGCTGAACTTCAGAGTGATGTCATCATCAAGGAAGATATAGTAGAGGTAGTCAAGTCTTCTTTGCACTGCGTGGAAATAAAGCATATTTCGACCGGAACCCCAGGTTGTTTCATTGCCAAACGAGTACTTGATATGTGGTGCGCTCTTTTCTCGGCATTCAGTTTTATAACTCAAAACAATGACATCGCATCGACATTTCGAAGCATCGCTTAATTCCAGAGTTTGGATTAGACTTGGTGTAAGGCATTGCTCAGTTTGCGTGAGATAAATAAAAGGTGGCGAGACCTTACTTTTCATTGTGTATTCCGTGATATTCACAACATGAGAGTTTCTCGAGCCGGTGGTCTCTCTGATTTGGTCGTCTTGTACGTTCACTAACAAGTAGGAAGTAACAAACACACAGGTAAAAATAGCTGAAAACTTCTTGAGCGTTTGTCTCTTGTTGGTTAGCATTATAAAGGTTTCTCTCAATGCTTCGTGTCTCTGACAGAAGCTTGAAAATCTTCCTGTATCCAGCCCTTTAAGTTAGCGGTAAGCTGCAAAATATATTTACATATTCCTCTTGAACCAATGATGTGTGATACGAAGGTCAATGCAAACCGGACTTCTTACCCAAAGGCAAAATGTGATATGGTATACAGCATCGAGAACTATTGAAGAAAAAACAATTCCATTATCCTTCAAAACAAATAACTCACTCCAAACACAAAAGCAATATCCTTAATGATCGAAAAAGGTGAACTGAAGAGAAGCCACTTTGCGTCACAAAATCTATTTTCCGCTGTCAATTCCTGATATAAAGGCTTAATACGTCACAATCACGTACGCAGTGGAATTCATTGGTTATACGGCTCAAAGTCGTTCCAAATTTACCTCTTTGAATACTGAAAGGAAATGGAATTATATAACTAATGTTTTGAGATGGATATTAATCTGTTTACGATCGAAGAAATAGCCGGGTTTATTTTCACAACAACTTAACTAGTATACTGACATCACTCAAACACAATACCATGCATATATAATTATATTTAGTATCACCCAACTAGTGGACTAATGCAAATCCTGTATTCTAATTGGCTACGCTACTAGAGGACTATTAGTAATAGTCCTCGAGTAGCGAAATTGGCGCAATCGAGCGTGACGCTTTCTTTCGTTTTATTCCCAAATAAATATTTCTTCAACTTGCATTTCCTAACTTTATTATTGCCTTTTCTGTCCGTAGCCCTTGCGGGCTGGGGGTCTAATTGTTAAATATTTCATGCTCGTTAATTTACGATATCAAGAGCTGAGTTTATTGTAAAGAGGCTCTCTTTTTTGGGGTGGAATTGCATCGCACGAAATGTTTGTTTTCATATTTGCGTCAAAGGCTCAGACATGTTAAACTGAGCGACTATGTGATTCAGGGCCATATGGATGGACAAAAGAGTTCATAGTTCGTCACAATATGCAGCTAAGCTTATTTCACAATACAGGCTTTAAGGGCTTCCAATTTACTTCAGTTTTTATCGTGCCCATCCGACTACCCGACTCGTAAAAAGTGATATTGCCATATTACATTAAAACCTCAAGCTCAACCCTTAAACCGGACCACGGAATGGATATAACAAAACCTTGTAAACCCTTGCTCTGGTCAGAGAGCCGCATTCATTAATTAAGAGCGTGGGAGTAAGTGCACGTGCAGTCGTGGCCCGGAGAGGGTGGGGAGGGGGGGGGGCGGGGGCAGGGGGGAGAAAAGTACTCCCATAAAATGGACTATACTATGTGCGACCCCAAGGGGTATGGTGAGTTTTTAGCAGTTTTGGTCATAAATAGGGTATCGATTTTGGTCACTTTGGTTTCAAAAAGGGTATGGTTTTTGCACTCTTGTCTTGAATTCGTTTTTTTTTTTTTTTTTTTTTTTTTTTAGAAGAAGCTTCTTTTTCATCATTATCTATAAAACCATTAACAAACGCTCTTCGCAATGACTTTGACATCTGTTTAAACTAGGTAACTAATTACGATACAGGTATGAAACAGGGTATCAAGGTTTTGATCAGGTCATAAATAGGGTAGGAAAAATCACAGGTTTTTGTCTTAAATAGGGTAAGGGTTTTGGGAAGCGGGCCGCACACCCTCACCCGATTTTTCTGGGAGAAACCCCCTTCCCCTGGGACTGAGTCATGATAAGTGGCTGGTGGGAATTTTTGTGACCTTCACTTCCTTCTTCGTTGCTGTGAACATCACGCAAACTATTAAAAAACAATTCATCGAACTATTTTATTTTTAAGTAGCCATTTTTTCCTTGTCCAGTAGTAATACCATAATGTTTGTTTGCGTCAGACTTGCCAATACCGGCCTACTCGTAAAAATAGACAATTTTTGTAAGTCAAATATCGATCGATTGTGTAAATCGCTGGTGACGTCACTTTCCTGCGGTTATTCGTAGGCTTGTGTTCGGTTTTTAGCAACTCTTCCGAGATTGCTTCTTGGTATATCTTGGTTTTGTGGAGACTACATTGTTGGTTAGCTTGAGTGGGTGTTGTTTGTGTCTTTTAAGCCTTTGTTTGACGTCATTTGATGATGATCACAATAAACATCCGCAACACTGAGAAACTCGATGGAAGCTGCCAAACAATTTTTTTTTTTTTAATTACTCCACCGATCTATGTTTGCTCACAATTTTCTTGTTAAAAGACTAAACTGCCACCCAATTCACACAAAAATTGACCAAAATATTAAAGTTTCTGTTAACTAAATTGGCAAATCCATATCCTAAACTTTAAAGAACTTAAGTTGACCTAAAACAATAGCACTCCAAAGCAGAACCACAATATCAACACTGGGGACAGTGACCTTTTATTGCATACATTAACATAAGTTATGTAGCCACAGGTCGCTTCAAGAGCACGTCTTTACTTTCAACAGGAACATGTATGGTACTGATATAAAAGTGATAGCTTGTGTTGGGTAAAACAAGTTAATAGTAAAACCACTATAATTGTGAAACTGCTATATTCAGTTAGACTTACAGTAAACTTACGTTGAAAATAACTTTTAGTCCGCACGCAAATGCCCTGTCAACGACTTAGGTTAGGCGCTTATAAACCATTTCACAGCTATAGACAGCCGTGTATGTAAGTTTCCGGCTGTAGCATACACTGCTTTTTTTAAATAGGAAATAGAGGTTGCATTCCTCGCAAATCAATGTTTAATTTAGTGTTATTTAGTCGTACAGTGCAGTAATTCCACCTGGAGGGTAAGCGTCGCGTGTTACTGAGTTGTGCGATTACTATTGGTTAAAAACCTTCCAATGTCAATCAAAGACGAGCATGCGTATTAAAGTGAGAAACCCTCTTGAAAGAAAGCTGTTGAGGTTCGCTACTGTTTGTGTAGCGTGAAGGTTAACGGAATATCAGACTCCTGAATTCAATCTCCGGCGTGTGGAATGTTACTGCACTGCAAAATGAAACAACACGAAAACTTGAACTACGACTAATTTCTATTTCTTCCGTCAAAATAAGAATTTAAAAGGCCAGTGCATGTTACAGAAACTTACAAAAGGCGCCATCTGCCTGTGAAATGATTCATATCAGACCTAAAGTGAGCTGTTATCAGTGTCACTAACTCCTGACAGCGTGTTGTACAATATTATTGAACTATTTTTCGGGCTCAACATGCTCTCACTATCAAATATGACTTGTTAACAATCAGTACTTACAGAAGCTTAGAGAAGACACTGAGAAAAGACTATCTTCCTTTGAAATGATTCATTTACCTACGGACTAAAAGTTATATTAAACGCAAATAGACTTTAAGTCTAACCGACTGAATATGTAAGTTTCACAATTATAATGGTTTTACTATTAACTAGTTTTCCCCAACATAAGCTATTGCGTTTCAGTACCATACATGTTCCTGTTGAAAGTAAAGACGTACTCTTGAAGCGCCCTAACTTCATAACTTATATTAATCTATGCGATAACAGGTTACTGTCTTGTGGACATTGTGGTCCTTTTCTGTTTTTGAGTGCTATTGTTATAGGTCAACTTAAGTTCTTTAAAGTTTAGGATATACACTTGTTTATTTAACAGCTAATTAACATTGTGGTTAGTTTTTGTGTGCATTGGGTGGTAGTTTAGTCTTTTAACGAGAAAATTGTGAGGAAAAATAGATCGTTGGAGTAATTAAAGATTGTTTGGCAGCTTCCATTGAGTTCGTCACACTGGAAAAGTTGAAAATTTACATGGACATGTCAATTTTAATTTACAGTATGTAAATCTTGATTTACATTCTTTGTAAATTACAATTTACATGTTAGGGTTTTGTAAAATAAAATTACAGGAAATTTACAGCTTTTAGTACAGCATGTAAATGCTCTGTAAATAGTGATTTACATTGTCTTTGTCGACAATGATCATTTGAAGAACATGTAAAAACCTGTAAAATATTTTACGCACTTTTACAGTATCTGCCTTTGTAAAAAACATGTAAATTGCTTTGCTAAACCATGTGAGGAACGTGTAAATAATTCAAGCGAATGATGTAAAAAGTCTGGAAATGTTATGTTTGTAACCCTGTAAAAACCATGTAAATGAAAAAAGGGGGCCTGTAAGAAACATGTAAAAACCATGTAAATGAAAAAAGGGGGGCTGTAAGAAACATGTAAAAACCATGTAAATGAAAAAAGGGGGGCTGTAAGAAACATGTAAAAAGCATGTAAATGAAAAAAGGGGGCCTGTAAGAAACATGTAAAAAGCATGTAAATGCAAAAAGGGGGGCTGTAAGAAACATGTAAAAACCATGTAAATGAAAAAAGGGGGCCTGTAAGAAACATGTAAAAAGCATGTAAATGAAAAAAGGGGGCCTGTAAGAAACATGTAAAAAGCATGTAAATGAAAAAAGGGGGCCTGTAAGAAACATGTAAAAACAATGTAAATGAAAGAAAGGGAGCCTGTAAGAAACATGTAAAAACCATGTAAATGGAAAATCTAGAAGTTGCACGGGTGCGACACCGCACTAATTAAGCTGTCTTCTTGTGAACTTTCCGCGCATCCACAACGACAAAATAAAACTAGAATTGTTACTGCACATGCAGGCGTCCCAAGCTTACGTCTCTAGAAAAGAGAAAAATTAATTCTCGGACGTACGTATTTATTCATGAAGGACCATGAAAGCGTCACGTGTTGTGTGAGTTCAAGACGGAAAGAGCCCTGGTGACCGAATTTGAACTGACGCGGAGTTAGGTTAGGCAGGGAACCATAAGGGACACCCAACGACCGCTCCCTCTCGAATGCTTTTCAACGCTGTTTTAGGTTATCTGGTGTACTTTCAAAGCTCTGTAGGTTAATTTTAGGTTGCGCAAAAAAAAATTTATCTGTTCGGTTATTCTAGAGGAGCTTGAGTATTCTCGAACTTATTAGGGCTTTTTTGTCCATTTCCCGAAAACGTTAGGTCTTATCGCCTTTCCGAAAATGATAGCTGACTTTTTTTCGGTACCCAAAATGACATTTTTAACAATCCGAAAACAACAAACATTAAACTTCTCATATCGCGAAAGTTCGAGGTCACAGTTGTGCCCCTGAACCGCTGAGAATGAACGAAATATCATCGATTTAGAGCGTTAAATATTCCGAAACATGAGCATTCTACAAGTAAGATTAATACAACTAAGTCTGCCCTTGCATGTTCACTGTTTCTTTGTTTTTTTGTTTTTTTGTTTTTTTTTTGGTGATTTCTACCGTTTTGTGCTTTCATTGCCATCACTGTTATCCCAGTCCCTTTATAAGAGCATACCAGCTTTGTGAGTGCCCGATCTCCAACAAGCGGGAATCAGCGGTCTTCATGTTAGGTACCAGGTTCTCTCGGTTCTCCCGCCATGTTTGGCAGTTCGTTGGAACTTACATCGAACTCGAGCTCTCTTTTAGCGGGCCAAAATCCACTCTACCTTCGCTTCGTCACCGTGCACGGTTTCAAGGCAAAGTTTACCGTTACCCAGAAGTTGAAGATAGCGATTACAGGCAACAAAAACGACAGGTAAGCAAGTTTTGCATAAATTGAACGAGCAGAGTAAAGTAACGTCAAGATACGTATACATTTCGTTTTGCCTTTGGTTGTGAATGTGTCATTATCAAGGAGAAGTGACATTGCTTGTGGAATCGACTTTGTTGATGTTTACCTGCCGTGCATAAAGAGCTTTATTATCTGTTATTATCTGTTCTCGATAACTGAGCATGAGCATGCGACATTTGTTATTGGCTTATATGCACCTCATGATTCTTTCTGATGCATGTTCTTGTAAGGTTATGTTGCCCTCTGATGTGAATGCTAGTAAGCTAAAATGTAATGTGCCATCTTCAGCAGAGAAATTTCTCTTATGCTAGAGTAAGTATTCTGAAGTTACTCAAGTGTCTACAGTTGTACCTACATGCAAGTTACAATATGCTGTTATACACAACTGTACATGGACATTGCACCCACTGGTGCTGATACTGTAGTAAGTTAAATGTTGTGGTATTTTCTTTCACAAAAAAAAACACTATGATACTTTATAAAGAGGTATACATGTACCTCAAACTGTTGTGAAAACTACACAGGACTTGAAAAAAAGGAAGAGTAACTTGCCCAGGCAGGAATATCTACTTGTCTTGGACGACACAGTATAGTCAATCGATTATTTCATAACAATCAATAGAAATTAGTCAATGATATCAGAAATCAATAAAAGGATTCGTCATGAGTCATCAATTGTGATCAAATTTTCAATAACCATTATCAATTTTGCTGATACTAGCTTATCTTTTAAGCAACATTTAATAAGAAAGAAATGAACAAAAGATTTAAAGTGAAATATGAAATCATGAATACAATTGCATAAAAACATAACATTGTATCTCGTAAACAGAATATTTTGCTGGCATACATGTATCAGGGACTATGTTTTGGGGGTTTTTGGTAGTGCCCTTGAAATCTACATAAAAAAGTTACAATCAAACATTGTGTTGAGGGACACAATTTTTCTACAGTTTAGGTGAACTAACAAAGAGAGACCAACTTTCAATTGATTCTCTAATGACTGATAGATTTGGTAAAGTCAAACTGATAACTTAAAACTTTTCTAGCATGTGAGTATAAATTTCATTTCATTGATCAATAGCACTGATAACACTTACATTAATTTCAATTTATTGATTTATATCAATTTATGGATCTATTTCAATCGATTGCCTTACCCTGGGATGACCAGACAGCACTTTAGAGCCCTGTCACAGCTGTACATTTTACTTGTATGAAATTGGGCTCTTACCAAATACATGTAGGTTTCATGTGTCATGCATCTGTTCATGCATCTGTAGCAGGGCAGGAAAAAAATTGTAAGTCACTTGCCCAGTGGGCCAGTCAATTTCAGTTTTCACTTGCCCCACTTAAATATTAGCTGCCAGTGTGGTGGCCAGTAAGGAAATCAGAGGACAAATGCGAATGAAGTACACTCGGATTCCAAACTATTTCTTGCTTTCAACCAAATAATTAACTAATCTTTAGGTCTTAAGTTTTGAAATGGAATGACTGGAAATTATCATTTATCAAGCTGGCATTTTTAGTCAGACTCACAAGACTACTGACGCTACATTGTAATTTCACTTGCCCACTGGGCCACTGAACTTCTATTTTCGCTTGCCCAAGAGCAAAATTTACTTGGCTGAGGAAATCAGACCTGGGTTTTTTCTTGCCTTGAGTAGATCACAGATAACATCAAAATGTGGTAAAAACAAAAAATAGTCACATAAGCCATTACCAGAGTGTGTCACAGAATTTGTGAATTTTTCAGGCGTGTGTCACTGATGTTTTTACCACATTTTGATGTCTTCTGTGATCTATTACTGAACAGATGCACGACAACATAGAATCTGTCTGCTTTGTAATACATAACAAAGAAACAAAAACAAACTTTTATGACATCATCTGTACCTTTGTCCACCAATAGAGCATAAGTGTACGTAAGAAACAATCAAATTGTGCCTGCAAATAACTCGACTTATTATTTAAACATTGTTTGATAGGAGTTTGATTTATTGTGCATGAATATTACAATGTAGGAGATAGTGAACATTGAATAGTTACTGCCACAGATTTTGAGTTTAGTTCTTCTACATCCTCTGACATTCAGTGCCTTCCAATCAGAGATGCAAATTTTTTGTCACACAGTAGCTACAGATGTAGATGTAAGATCTGTTTGATTGATGAATATTCAGGGCTCAAAACAATGGCCGGTCAACGGGCAATGTCTGGCCAGAATGGTGACTTGACCGGCCAAAAACTTCACTCGCCGGTCATGTTGACCAGTCATGTCATGTTGAGACGGTCACGTTGTTCATTCTTGAATAAACAATCAAATCCCCTACTGTAAATCTGAGAGTTTTTATCTTTTTTTTATTATGACCTCTAACGAAAACACACACCAATGCATACATGTATCTGTTTGAACGGCTAAAGACCATTCACTTGCTGTTTGTCATGCATTCAAGATCGATAGGAATGCCATTCGAGTGACTGGGGTTAAATCTGTTCAGAAAAATATTAAGCCAATCTTTAAACGGTCTAGCAGTGACTGGAACAAACAAACTATATTTGTGGGTTTAATTTGGCTCACATTATGTGTACTTGATTTTTTCGTAAATATCTTGACCAGTCAGAAAAGAGACATGACCGAGCTAAAATTACTTTGGCCGGTCAACATGACCGGCTACAGTCCGATTTCAAATGTCACAGTATAAATTGGAATGATAAGAAACAAAATAATAACTCCAGTGTAAAATTCGCTGATTGATATCATACATAGAATTTGCTGATTCATACTCAGCCATAACTTATCTTATTTAACGAAATGTTTTATGTTACTTGTAGGATGAAGTAAAATTGAGAGTGGTCAATACATGCATACTCCTTGGCATTGATGCTTGATCAGGAAAAAATCAGCTGCTGAGAAGTCTACAGTACCTATGACTCTATAAGGGGTCCAAGGTCCATTTCTTGAAGGCCCTGGAAACTTTTCGGGCCCACAAAGCCATCTTTAATTGAGCTGTGTCTAAAAACTAAGAGCTGTGTATGCCTGAAACTTCTTGTGTGAAGGAAACCTCTGTTCATATTGAGAATAAGCAAATAAAACAGCTCTGTAAGCCTAAGATTTCAGATTTTGGTATGGCTTTCTGGGTGCGAAAACTTTTTGGGACCTTCGAGAAATGGGCCCCTGGTGCATTACAGTCTAACATGGTGATCTTCAACACTTTCTGGCATAAATTCAACCACTTTAAACATTATTTTTAATGCTTTGAAGTATCACCTACACTGTACCTGTGTTAGTGAATTAGCATTAAATTTGAATATCTTAGATTGCTAGGTTGATACTTATTGTTCAATACAGCAGCTATAAGATTTCATCATAAAAAGCAAAGGCTATGTTTACATACATGTAGTACCAGAACAATAATTTATTAACTTATGATGTGTTATGGGAACTATGGTACTAGATAGGCCTTTCAATTTCAACAGGTCCCTATGAATTTTTTTTTTTACAGTACAGTTTTTTTTTATCACAAAAAGAAAAAGTAAAATTTTGAATATTGTTTACAGTGAATGTTTTGTCAGGGGTCCAAAATGTTTGTCCTGTTTGGATTCCGTACAGTTTTGGAAAAAGAAGGAAACTGTGACTTTGTAAACATAGCCTAAAAGATGTCAGAAGCCTTGTTTTATGTTATGCAATGTAGTATTCCTTTGGCATGAATGTTTTTATGATGAATTTAAAATGTCAATCTCTATCTTGTGGTAAATGTTTTTTCTCCCTATTTTCTGTTATTTCAAAAGAACAATTCACTCTATGAAAAAAGTTGATCAATATTTCACACTTACATTGCAGTAATTTTCATAATAAGGTAAAGGTAAAGACTGCATATGAGTCACATGGCCCAACAGACTGGAGCTTATCCCGCTTTCTGTAGCAGGAAGTGACTAGGACTATTTCTACTCCCCCTGGATGAGATGCCAGTCCATTGCAGGGTTACCCCACCATTAAACTCGCTGGTACCCACTTATTCACCTGGGTGGAGAGGCACTGAGAGTAAAGTGTGTTGCCCAACAACACAACAGAATGTACCTGCCTAGGGCTTGAACCTGGACCGCTCGATCAGGAGTTGAGCGCACTACATGTAACTACGAGGCCATCGTGCCTCCCACATTTTCCATAATAATTATTAAGGCTAATTTAATCCTGCATTAATTACTTAGTAAGAAAAAAAAAAACAGTTTATTCATTCATTTTATGACAAAGGTATTATCATTATGTTACATTTGACTTTGTGAATTTAGTATATATTTAAGACAGGTATCCATTTGTAATACGCCTAAATTGCAAAATTTTCACTAGTTGTAGCTGACAACAGTATAGTTCTTAATCATTTTATTATTTATGAATTAAATAGAGTTGAATATGACATGGTTTTGCACAATCTTGAAAAGGTCTTGAATTTTAGTAGTCTTCTTGAAAAGTGCTTGAATTCGGTTAAAGGAGCTCAGTCATGGTATTTTAAAATATTTTGGCCATGCACAAAATTACATTTAAGTCGTCTTGTTATAGATAGAAAGAAAAGAAAACATGTTTTATTTGTTGCAATGAGTACATTGTAAACCTTATTCATGGCATATAAAAACTATTTGAATTTTACTGAGTTTGTTCTGATTGCAATAAATTTCTGATTCTGTATAAATTTGCATGTTTTCTACTATTATAATTAAGGTCCACAGATTTGATTACAATAAAACAGTACATTCCATGCATTTTTCTTCAAGTTATTATTTACAAGTTATTAATCGCACAGGGTTTCTCCCTCCCTTTTTCGATTTACATGTTATTTACAGGCTCCCTTTTTACATTTCCAGGTTATTTCCAGGCTCCCTTTTTTGATTTACATGTTATTTACAGGCTCACTTTTTCAATTTACAGGTTATTTGCAGGCTCCCTTTTTCAATTTACAGGTTATTTACAGGCTCCCTTTTTCGATTTACATGTTCTTTGCAGGCTCTCTTTTTCAATTTACAGGTTATTTACAGGCTCCCCTTTTCAATTTCCATGTTATTTGCAGGTTCCCTTTTTCGATTTCCATGTTATTTACAGGCTCTCTTTTTCCGTTTACATGCTATTTACAGGCTCCCTTTTTCGATTTGCAAGTTATTTACAGGCTCCCTTTTTCGATTTACACGTTATTTACAGGCTCACTTTTTCAATTTCCATGTTATTTACAGGCTCTCTTTTTCCATTTACATGTTATTTACAGGCTCCCTTTTTCGATTTACATGTTATTTACAGGCTCCCTTTTTCGATTTACATGTTATTTACAGGCTCCCTTTTTCAATTTACATGTTATTTACAGGCTCCCTTTTTCGATTTACATGTTATTTACAGGCTCCTTTTTTCCATTTACATGTTATTTACAGGCTCCCTTTTTCGATTTACATGTTTTTTATGGGTTCCTTTTTTGATTTCCATGTTATTTACAGACTCCCCTTTTCGATTTACACGTTATTTACAGGCTCCCTTTTTTGATTTACACGTTATTTACAGGCTCCTGTTTTCATTTTCCATGTTATTTACAGCCTCCATTTTTTTTATTTACATGTTGTTTACAGCCTCCCCTTTTTATTTACATGTTATTTACAGTATTATGGCAGCCTCCCTGTATTAAATTTACATGTTATTTACGGGTTTCCAGGTTGAATCACAAGAAATTTACAGGTTATTTACAGTATTTGCAGGAACAGTTTACATGTTATTTACATGATCTTAGCCCTTTGCTTTCAAACATTTACAGTGTTTTCTTCATCATTTACATGTTTCACTTGAAATATTTACATGTTTTTTACATGAAACCTCCAAAACATGTAAAAGGGGAAAAATCATGTAAATTAATCTTTACAGTCTCTTTTTGATTATTTACATGTTAATTACATGTTATTTACATACTCTGTAAATTTTCAACTTTTCCAGTGTCAGTGTTGCAGCTGTTGTGATCATCATCAAATGACGTCAAACAAAGTCTTAAAAGACACAAACAACACCCACTCAAGCTAACCAGCAATATAGTCTCCAAAAAACCAAGATATACCAAGAAGCAATCTCGGAAAAGTTGCTAAAATCCGAACACACGCCTTTAACTTTAACAGTTCGAATAACCCGACAGGAAAGTGACGTTACCAGTTCTCTACAAGGTCGACTGATTTATCTGATTTATATAATTTGTCTATTTTTACGTACGAGCAGACCGGTATTGGCAAGTCAAACACAAACACAGTATAACTGATGGATAAAGAAGATAATGGCTACTTAAGTAGAAGGTAGTTAAATAGTTTGTTTATTTTAAGGTTTGCGAAGCAACGAACAAGGAAGCGAGGGTCACGAAAATTCCCACAAGCCACTTATCACGACCGCACCTGCACTCCCTCGCTCTTGATGAATGCGGCTCTCTTATTTGTCCCTGGCAAGGGTTTACAGGGTTTCGTTATATTCATTTTGTGTTGCAAGGGTTGTGTTTGAGGTTTCAGTATAACATGCCAATATCATTTTTACGAGTCGGGCATTCAATGTACACGATAAAACTGATGTAAATTGTAGGCTTCAGTATATTTTAAAGCCTGTATTATGTAATAAGCTTAGCTGCATATTCTGACGAACTATGAACTCTTTTGTGTGGCCCTAACTTCTGATGCGCATCAAAATATTGCCTGCTTCAGTTAGGCAATATTGAAGGTGTTCTGAATCAGCTTGTCCAGCCTTTGATGCAAATATGAAAGCAAACTTTTCGTGCAATGCAATTCCACTCCAAAAAAAAAAAAAAAACAGAGCCCTTTTTACAATAACCTCAGCTCTTGATATCGTAAATTAACGGCCATGAAATAATTATAAATGCACGGTCTCGTGTTTGTGTGATGTCAGTATACTAGTTAATTTGCTGTGAAAATAAACCCGACTATTTCTTCGTAAACAGATTAATATCGATCTCAAAACATTAGTTATATAGTTCTTCTTCCTTTAAAGATTCAAAGAAGTAAATTTGGAAGAACTTTAAGTCGTGTAACCAATGAATTCTATTGAATACGTAATTGTGACGTGTTAAAATCAGGAATTGATTGCGGAAATAGATTTGTCTGACGCAAAGTGGCTTCTCCTCGGTTGACCTTTTATGATCATTAAGGACATTGCTTTTGTGTTTGGAGTGAGTTGTTTGTTTTGAAAGGAAACTGAATTGTGTGTTTTGAATACTGGGTGCAATGCTGTACCATATCAAATTTTGCCCCTGGGTAAAACGACTTGTTTGCATTAACTGCCGTATTAACACCTCATTGGTTAAGATATATTTTGCATTTTACCGGTAACTTAAGACTTCTGTCAGAGACGCGAAGTCTTGAGACCTTTTCATTGACTGTCGTATTAACATCTTATTGGCTGACATACATTTTGAAGTTTACCGTACGTCAACGTAAAGAATTGGAAACAGGACAATTCTCAGACTTCTGTCAGAGACGCAAAACCTTGACAGAGACCTTTACCATGATAACCAACAAGAGACAAACGCTAAAGAGGTTTTCAGCCATTTTCACCTGTGTGTTTGTTACTTCCTACTTGTTAGTGAACGTACAAGACGACCAAATCAGAGAGACCACCGGCTCGAGAAACTCCCATGTTGTGAATATCACGGAATACACAATGAAAAGTAAGGTCTCGCCACCTTTTATTTATCTCACGCAAACTGAGCAATGCCTTACACCAGGTCTAATCCAAACTCTGGAATTAAGCGATGCTTCGAAATGTCGTTGTGATGTCATCGTTTTGAGTTATAAAACTGAATGCCGAGAAAAGAGCGCACCACATATCACGTACTTGTTTGGCAATGAAACAACCTGGGGTTCCGGTCGAAATCAGCTTTATTTCCAAGCAGTGCAAAGAAGACTTGACTACCTCTATTATATCTTCCTCGATGATGACATCACTCTGAAGTTCAGCGAGGCAGCAACTCCAGAAATGAAGCGACTCACTCCAATCAGCGTTTTTCAAGACTGGCTTCTGGATTACGAGCCCGCTGTAGGCGTAGGTGATTACGAAGGACATGATGGATCAAGTACGCTCCGTTCAAGAATGCGACGGGTTTGCAATAAAAGGGTTGATAAAAAAACCACGCTTGCAAATCCCACCATATTATTCGACCCTCTGTTTAATGCGTTCCACGCCAAGGCAGTAAGCCATATATTTCCGATGGAAATCAGCCACGAAGAACGCAACTGGTGGCTCACAGATAAGTATGTTGCCTCAGTCGTTGAGTTGAAATTTCGCGGACAAGCGCTGATGTTTTTCCCAGTAGTTGTAGTGAACTTACTACATCGCCCTTATCCACAATCATCTCATGGAACTAACAAAGCTTGGCAAGGGTTTATTGAAGCTATTCAGGAGAGAGCGCCTACTCAATTCAAATACCACGCTTTATTCAGGACATTTCGCAGAAGTCCAAGAGTTTACATACAAAGATCGCGGACATATTGCGTGGAGATAATTCGTCACCAGGACATCACGCCATTTGCACACTTTGCATCTCGCCGGACAGTCAGAAATCAAGCGAGGTTCTCTTGAATCTTTTATCTATAGTTTAAATGATAATGTCGCGCAAATTTTTATTCATTTTTCAAGATTTTTGAAATTTCAAGTGGGAGTCTATTCAGTTTTTGATATTACTGTACAAAGTTCTTAACCCGTTTTGCTTATTAGTTTATTTAGTTACTTAGTTTTGGAATACGAGCACCAAGTTTTGTAAAGATTTTCAGTACTATAAAGTAAGGTGGTTTATATAAATCATGTAAAGAAATAAGTCACACAAGAAACATAGAACAAAGCGTATCAATTTGTTATATTGGTGTTATGATTACAACGTAAGTAGTTTACAATGTATCTTGACGTCGTTTGACGTCAGGATTGAGTAGTAATTTTATGGTACTATTTTAAGTAACAAACAAGTTTGCGGTTGATTCGTTAAGTGCCATTGTTTTAAAATTCTCCAGAACTTAAATGCCAACTGGGGTAATTTCAGCCTTTGTGTGAAAAGATGACTCTTGGTACCTCAAAGGCAACCAGCATCACATTTCATGATTATAAAGCCCGGTAAACATCAAAGGAGCGAAAAAAGATGGCCAGATTTATGTTGAAAGGTCCACCACCGTGCAAATTCTTTTTGTTTTACGCCATACACTATGATGACCAAGTAACCAGAACGTTTCTATTGATTAGCTCCTCGGTCAGAACATATTTAATAGAGGGGATTCGGCAAACATCAAAGGGGCCGACAAAGTTGCAAAGATTTATTTTGGAAGCCCCACGCCCGGGGTCCACGACGTGCAATATAGTTTTAAGCTTGTGCTTCGGCTTCGGGGAAATTTTTCTTGCGGGACACAGCGCGTAAGATAGCGTCATCTTGCCCTCTCGGGTAGCCAATCACAGTGTAGGATTTGGTTCATCTTGCCCGCTCACGGACCTTGCCGTGTAATAAAAAAAATTGTTACATAGCTGGCGTTTTTCCCACCACAGCGCGCCCAGTCATTGGCTAGTTCATGGTCACATGACATCTAACAATGAAACTGTTTCCCGCCAAATTCCATGAGCGGGCAACATTGCGAAAACTATGACGTTAAGGGCCCATTAACCGATTTATGCGCGCGCTCGCGCGCGTTGCTAAGGAGGTGAAATTTCACTTCCGGTTACTTACGTCAGCCTGAGCGCAGAAAACAAAAATAACTCAATAACTTCCAAATTCGCTCACATTTTAGATGTTTTTCTTTGTGTTTCACAAAATGCAAAGTAAAAAAAGTACAAGCAAAGACAAAATAAGAGAAAGACAGAAAAACAAGAGCAATAGAAAGAGAAAAACTAACTCCGTGTGGCTTTGTTTGATCTTACTGAAGTGTGCTGGTAGTGTGAATTGCGCACGCGCTGATAGGGTAACTTCCAATATATATCGGGAGCACTTCCGGTTTCTTTAAATGCTAAAGGAAACGCGGTTTTTCCTTAAATCCAGCCTTTTTTGACGGATTTCAATTAAAGCCAACGTTGGAAACATAGCTATGCATTCCTTTTTCAAAATCACGCTTTTTTCAGAAAATTACGAACTTTTTAATATTTTGAAATTCTCTCAAAATCTGACAAAATCTATGCATAACGTAATGAGGATTTAAATTAAAATATTAAATCAATGAAAAAAATTCCGATAAAGTAATTTGCCTGGGAGCCTTTGCGTTTTTTCAGTATTAGTCACATGACCATGGGCGTGGCCTGATGACGTCATCACTAGTGTTGCTGATCATGAAAAAGTTAAAAAACATGAAATAACTCTGAAGTAACTAAAAATGACGAGGTTCAGTATGAGAATAAATTTTCCCTAGCAACGGCTCGAAAAGATCGGTTAATGGACCCTTAAACGGGTAAGTACTTCATGTATCCCTTATTATAGTATATTTAGAACTTCTCGCCCAAGATGGCGGTCGTTGTTGGCACCTGGTCGTTCAGTTTGGAGGCAGTAAAGTTGATTTCCGATAAGTTACGCCAAGGGAGCGAGTGTCTTGATGCTCTGGAAAGTGGAGTAAACGGTAATTAATCTATCTCTTTTGTTTTCAAAACACTCGGAGAACTTAAATCTACAATGATTTTAAGCTGTCAGACGAATTCCGGCAACGGGAGTTAAGCTAAGCTAGTTAAGTCTCTTATATAATATTGTAAGGTCGTAATTTTGTGATCATGTAAGCTTTGAGAGCCATAAAAGTGTTAAGAGTTGAATCTGATCAATCCATGCATGCGTGGGATAGTTATGTGCATGGGGCATTCAATCCCCCCCCCCCCTCCCCACTCCGCCCCCCTTCTTAAGCTTGTAGAGATTTTATAAAGGGGCTGCTAAAGTCATGTGGCATCTGAGGTTACTATGATGTCATCATTTATTTTGATCCACTGAATATTTTTGAGGGTGCAAATATTTGCGAGGGTGTGAGAGAGGTGGAGTTTGATCTGTTATTTATTTATTTATTTACTTATTTATTTATTTACTTATTTATTTGTTTATTTATTTATTTATGTATTCATTTTCATTTATTTTATGTTGTTGGTTGTTGGGGGGGGGGGGGGGGGCTTAATTTTGACTTAACCTTTTCTATTGGGGATTGTGCATAATTATCTAAAATAAACTGGCCCTGTGAAAACGTTTGGTCTGATGTCTGTAAAATTGCTTTGAAATCATCTGTTCCAAACTAATGCTGTTCTTCTCCATTTATGTTTTAGTAATAAATTATTATGAGTGCAGTTTGCTGATTTACAATGGCCTATGTAAGTTCTTTTGCAAAAAATTCTTTTGCTTCAAGTGATTGAAGACGATCCAGAGACAGGCTGCTTTTTTGTTGGAAGGGGAGGAATTCCAAATTCTAAAGGTGTGCTGGAGTGTGATGCAGCAGTAATGGTGGGAGATAAATGCCGTTTTGGTGCAGTTGCTGCTTTGCAAGGGTGAGATTACATGCATTTGATCATTATGATACAGATTTGAATGGTCTGGTTTAGTACAGTTGAACCTCCTGGTGGTTGAGGTGGTTGCATGCAACTGGAGGCTCCAGGTGCATGCGACCACCTTGACCACCAGTTTTCCAAAATATGAAAAGTTTCCAAGTCAAATCACTATTATTTGGAACCTCTTGTGAGTGACCATCTCTCGTCAGTGACATTTTGGGTAATCACTTATGGGAGGTTCGACTATATGAATTGTACAATAAAGGAAATTGTGGAAATTTGTTCATTTTGGGCTGCAGGATGAAGGGAGGTTTGGGCAACATGACCAAAACTCTAAACCTGCGTGTGTGACTTAGTTACAATGTACACTCTCACTTCAGAGTCTTGTAGAACCATGCTCCCATAACGGCATGCTTCCTACTTTACATTCATCTGTTTTTAATTTTCTTTAGAGTTGCAATGCCTCTCTCAGTTGCTAGATGTGTGATGGAGAAATCACCCCATAGCATGCTAGTGGGTGAAGGTGCACAGGAATTTGCCTCTAGGAATGGGTTCCCTGTGGAATCAAATTCATTGTTACAGACCAAGATGTCAAGAGAAGCATTTGAGGTGAGATAATATTTTTTGTGAATATTTTGTTCATATAAATATGCATAATTTAACTGTAATGTTTCGTGATTACCGGTACTTTAAAAATGTGCTGCTAACTATTCCACACTAGCAGCTAGGCTGTGCCCTACATTGACAAGCTCAATTTTTCTTTCAAACAATTAAAAAAAAAAGAAAAAAGAATGACAGAAGTCGTGAGAAAACTGCATGACATTTTTACTTCCTCAATATTGTGATCCATACAGATGTCCCCCCTAGTGTGTGCTGACTTTAAGTCAAATACAGCCTCTGTTCAGGATGAGCCATGATTTGTTGGAACTTTCCTGTTTTAGTAGAAGTTCCTTGTAAAGTCAGTCGAAGTCGAAGCAGGCAGCCACGACACAATAGGTAAAGACAAGCTATTTCATGACAATCAGACAAACTTTTTTTCAGCTGATGATTAAGAAACAGAAAACGTGTACCGTGTTTTTATCAAGTTATAGAAACACGAGTGAAATTTTGGGAGAACGAGAAATGTTGTGGGAACAGAAGCCACAGGCGAGTGTTTCCACAGCTTTTTTAAGTTCTCCCAAACTTTCACGAGTGTTTCTATAACTCAATAGAAACACGGAGAACATGTTTTCTATTTCTTGTAGGAAACACCGCGACGAAAAAATGGAAAACAACTTGTTAACTTTGATTATCAAAATGTAAATTCTCTTTGCTCGTGCCACCATTACGTCAATAGCTCATGCTAGTTCTGTGTTTCTATCAAGTTATAGGAAGACGATTTTTAACCAAGCAGCATGCGTATTTTCTTAGAACTGTTTTCTAAAGGGGAATAGAAGCCACAGAATATTAAAAAAAGCTAGTTTACATGTACATTTCTTAAACAAACAATCAACAAATAATTTTTGATATGTAAAATGTATGAATTTTCCTCTGATTAGCTCACTAGAATTCGTTGTCCATTTTAAAATTCTAAATTCCTTTGTTCATTTTGCTCTCTTATAGGCATTATAGTGCTGGACTCCAAAAGACACATGGCTGCAGGTAATTATTGCCATCATGCGCACCTCTCAGGGGAAGGGGGGATAGCAATTGTTCCCTAGATCCTTGAAAATTTCACCTTTTTGCTCCCAGCTGTTTCCCTTATAGATGAATTTCATTGTTCCCTAAAGTTCCCTTAAGTTTAACAGTTAAGATATTCCTTGTTCTCTTGGAATAAATGATCATGTTCCCTTGTTCCCCCTAACCCCTGGGAGGCCTCCAGAACCCCCGGGGAGGCCTCCAGAACCCCTGGGAGGCCCTCACACATTTTCCTTGCACACAAGCCTGTGGATTACTGTGATCACAATGATAATAATTATTTTGAAAGAGGTTTACACAATACATGAATTGTTCATTTTAAGATCCCACGAAATCAACAAAGCTTATAAATTTTATATTATACTGTTGCACCCTCAGGTGTTTCAACAAGTGGGTGTTCCTTCAAACATCCTGGCCGAGTCGGAGACTCACCCCTTCCTGGGTCAGGATTGTATGCTGATGACGAGGTACTAGAAAGTCTTATTTGCAATATTTATGATATTATCATCATCATCTTCTTCCTGCCACAATGCCCTTTGCATGCATTTGTGTGCCTATCATCCCTTGTTGGCTTGCAATGCATAAAAATGGTTATGGCTAGTTATAGTGTACTTAAGGTGAATGTATTGCAGGCAGATATAGTATACAATGTAAAGTATTAATTAACAGTACTTAGCCAAATAATCAATAACTATAAACTTATTAAAAAGGGAACATAAATTTTTAGATCATAGTTAATGTTTATACGACTTAATCTGTGAGCCAGTTCTCATTGAAGTGCATGCAGCTCTAAACTTGTTGATCGGTTGATAAATTAAAAAAAAAAAAAGACTACGAGAAAGATGTCTAAAAGTGGATGAAATTTGATAGTAGGGGTAGTGGAGACTAATAAATG
Organism: Orbicella faveolata; assembly: GCF_042242905.1. Classification (NCBI taxonomy): domain Eukaryota; kingdom Metazoa; phylum Cnidaria; class Anthozoa; order Scleractinia; family Merulinidae; genus Orbicella; species Orbicella faveolata. Next base: position 30,095,337 of record NW_028301553.1, read on the forward strand.
TATATTTTAAATACTGTTATTTCTCTTTGGTTTGCAGATTGGTGCTGCAGCAGGTTTGTTCCCAAAGTTCTACTATGTTTAGCATACTTGAATGAATGTCGGAGATACAGTTGCACTACATGTAAGAGCAGGTGTTTAAAGATGGGAGTGAGACTATCTTGTAAAAGAACAGTGAAGATTTTTTGAGTCTGAACATAACTTGTGTATTCTTGGACAAGAATATGACAAAATCCTTAGGCTCCATCAATGGCTAGATTCTCCACAGTGAAGTTAGACAAAGTGTTTAAAATAAATGTACCTTTCATGAACAAAAGATCAAGATACTGTACTGTTAGATACATGTATCGCCCAAGTGTGAAGTGTTATGAATTGATCATAAATCACTTGGGCGAGAAACATGATCACAATCTTAGAAAATGGGCCCAAACAACAAGGCCGAAAAGATTTTTTTTTTTTGCTATCATCAAGAAAGAAGAACATTTCAAGTGAAGTGCACAGTCTGAGTGTAATAGAGAATTTATGGCCTGTAAAATTAACTGATCACATTGTATTTACATGTATGTGAAAATGTATATTTAATTTATCATAAAATATCAATGTTGACTTTATTACTAAGAGTGATGGGTAGTAGAAATCCTGGCACTCTTTATGCTGGGGAGAAACCGGACAGTGATAGACTAGTTGGAACAATTCATGCAATATTATGTATACAGTTCTGATCTGAAAATTAAGACAGTAATGAAACTTGCAAAAATGTATTATTATTATTATTATTATTATTATTCGAATATGAAGTGATTTTTCTAAACATTTGACTATAAAAAATTGCGACAAAATATTTCTAAGCATATTGCATAAAAATTTTGTTAAAAAACGACGATGTTTCGACGTTGAGCCAATGTCATTGTCAAGTCAAAATGATAGTTGATAAAAAATGTATAAATATTCAGTTAAACAACAGTTCAATGGATGTGTTAAAATGTTTAAAATTAAACAAAGAGTTTCGCACGGATGTTGTCAGTTTGCGTGTCCAAGCTTGGATTCCATTCCTTTATGCAAAGCATCTCATAGACAAGCAATCAAATTTCCCTTGGCACTCTTTGTTTAATTTTAAACATTTTAACACATCCATTGAACTATTGTTTTACTGACTATTTACACATTTTTTATCAACTATCATTTTGACTTGATAATGACGTTAGCTCAACGTTGAAACGTCGTCGTTTTTTAACAAAATTTTTAACTTTCTCAATATGCTTAGAAATATTTTATTGCAATTTTTTATAGTTAAATTATTATTATTATTATTGTTATTATTAAGTGGTTGACAGCTTGACATTTTGATTGACAGCTACTGGAGATGGAGACAAAATGATGAGGTTTTGCCCTGCTTTTCATGCAGTCCAACTCATGAAAGAGGTTTGTTTTGTACACATATTCATTAATGCATGATAAATAGGAAGACAGTATTGTACAACTCGGTAATATGATGCAACAATGAATTGAATAAATACTGTCAGTAACTCAGTCACTGATTTCACCTTTTATTTTTCAGGGTTATTCTCCCCAAGAGTCGTGCGAGTTGGTTGTAAAAGAAGCACAGCGAAAAGCAGGAATGACCTCAAAACCATTTGAAATGGCCTTGATTGCCATCAACAAAAAGGTGATTTTATAAACATGTTTTGATGTCAAGTTCCTTGAATTCCTTCATTTATAACTGCTGTCATGAAAAATACCTGCAGCAAGTGCATAATTATAAATGAACACAAATACATCCCATGCTGAGGAAGACTACAAGTATGTCATATTTTACATAACTCATGGTTAGTTAGACAAGTGAATAGACACAAAAGCCACCTTGCGCAAAGAAAGTTTTTTTTTTATTATTGCACACAGTAACATTTTCTTGGCAGTGACTATGAGCTTCAAAAATTTGCGAAGTCTGATTTGATCAGAAAAAATTTAGCTGCAGAAAAAAATCAGCTCAAACCTGACTTTTCTTTGGCTTTATTTTCACAACTGTTTCACGCAGCTGTAACTGATATGCTCATTGATGACTATAATTTTTTCTTGTGCCCAACCTCCTGATAAATCAGAGTTCATGTAACACCATGCAAGTGTAACACAATAACTTCCAAGTCAGAGGAATGTGTGAGAAAATTATACTGCACAAAACTCTCTGAAAGGGAAATGTTTAATGAGCTCACAGACAGAGGAAACTACAATTCACTACAAGACTAATTTTATCTAGTTTTAGGTAAAGATTTGACTGTAAATGTGTTTTTTTTTTTTGTCAGGGTGATTTTGGGGCAGCTGGCACTGTTCCATTTTTTGAAGATCAAAAACTGAAAACTTCATATTCTGGATTTCCATTTGTTGTCTGGACTGAAGAAATGACAGCACCAGAAATCAGAGTCCAACCCCCTGTCTGCTGGTAATCCAGTATTTTTTAGAGTACGGGACTCTCACATAGACTGTGAGCAACCATTCATTTTATTTTTTTAACTCCTTCAAGCACAACACAAAAGAAAGTGCACCAGGCTGGGAAGAGAAAAAGGAGTTGCTGGTCGAACTGCACATTGGACATGTCATATCGATAAATGTGACAATGTTTTGATTTAGGAATGTCTCTATGTTTGTAGGTTGTTGGGAGCTAAGATTGCTCCAACCTGGAGTATATCCTAATATGTTGTTATTTATGCAATCATCCCACAAGAGTGAAAACACTATGAAATAAATTTAATTTTATTATTTATCTTTTTTTCACATTCTGCCAAATAATGATGTACATTCAGTCAGGAGAAACAACAGTCTTGTGGTTGTATGAATGCTTCAATCTACAGTGTATAAATTATACACTTTGCAATTATAAATTACATGACTTTTTGTATTGCATTTTTCTCACTTTGTACCATCTTTTTACTCATGGTAAAAGAATACACCCCGTGAAATAAAATAAATTTGTGTGCACAACTTGCATACGCTTAAGATACAGTAAAATATGTACAGTTGCCACATGGTGTGTATATACATACAACCTTAAAATTTATCAGAGTCGTATTTTTGATGCCAGATCTTTTCTAATGGTATCAACTTCCTTCTTCTCCTTTTCATGTCTCAGTCTTAAGATCTCCAATACTGTGATCTCCTCCTGGTTGTCATCAGCTCGTGAGTCCCTGTATCGTCCAGATCCTGGGCTGCCTCTTCTCCTACTTGCCATTTGCTTCGGTTTAGGAACATTCTTGGCATAGTTTAAAGCCTGCAAAAATAAACCAGAAAAAAATTCACAAATCAGATTGGCTGTCAACAAGCCTGATTTTAGCCCAAATCTGACAGTGTACTATATGTTTCATGCTTGTAATTGGACAGTAGGTGACAATTTGTGTGCACTCTTCCTTGGACAGATGTACTGAATAAGATTGTTTTCCCAGTGTACTTAGTCATAACACACTCAACTGTTGAAGCTTTTGATTGTTATCAAGATGTTTAACCAATGACTATGGTAATCAAATTCTGTTACAGTTTTGATTAATTGGTAACTGAACTTTGTGTTGTCCAAGTCTGTTTGTAATCAGAATTGATTGAAATGACAAGCAAATCAGACTCCGCTATGCGGTTGTCCCATTTTGTTAATCAGTTGTTTGATTACAGACCAAATTGGACTCCACTTTGTCACATTTCTATTATGAATCACCTTCAACAATGTTAACTAACTTTATTATATAGCTAGCTCTGTCAGCAGGACACAATGAACTGAATCCTGCGCCGTGATTGGCTACCCAAGAGGGCAAGATGGCGCTATCTTGCCCGCTTGGGATTATTTGTTGTGTCCCATGAGAAATAGTGTTCTTTTTTGATACAATAAATCCTTTATTGACCAAGTTCTTTTCCTTGTGTGTGTATGGACCGAGACAGAGTCGGAAAAAAGAACTTGACCAATATCCAGCCATCTAGACCTCATGCTTGGTCAATAACCCATGTATATTTCACTGATTCCCCGTGTACAGCACTTCCCATAATTGAATAAAACAGTATTCCTTTGAACACTTGAAATCATAATCATACATGTACATGCAGCTTCACTTACTGTTTGTCTCTTTATCTCTGCCTCTATCACGTGTTTGGGTTTAGCTGGCAGCTGTGTTGATCCCTTCCCCACTTCTTGTTTTCTCATGGTTGAATGCTGAGACCTCAACATTGCTGCATATTCTCGCTGTTTGCTAACTTTCTTCATCTACAAAAAAAAGAGCAGCCACAATGAGCTGTGAGTTATTCTTTTAAGTGTGACAGCCCCAATGAAAGTACATGCAGTCTCGAAAACAAAATTAACTTTTGCACTAAAGGTGCTGACTGGTCTCATCGACACAAATTGCACAAAAAATTGCCGAGTGTCATATCCCTTACACCGAACACGTCTCACAATGTTGTACTTTTTACAACAATTACTACTGCACTGATCAATTTCATTTAAGGGGTGTTACGCTAGTTTATGTCTTGTGCAACTTGTCTTGCTAGTTCTGCAACAAAATTGTGAGACAATTTGCGAGAAAATTGTTCTCAATGGAAAATCTATCCCAGGTCCCAGGCAACCTTGCCAAGAATTTTTACAAGCCAGGCTAATAGCTACCTAAAGAGTTTTCAGTTGTTTTTTTTTTTTTTACATACGGAGATGGGGAACCAATGATGATAATATGAGAGGGTGCTGTGTGACCACTTGAACTAGATCATTTGCAGACAATTTACTAGTCAAAATCAAACCATAAATTCAGAACAAAAGATGGTAACTTCCTCATAATGATCATTAAATTCAAGCATCATTATCATAGACAATTCCGAGTTGGTCGCTTCATGTGGTTGCGATGTAATAAGAATTTTTACCTTTTCTTTGAACTCATCAGAATCAACATTTGGTCCCAAGCCACCAGCTAGGTGCTCAACGTTGGCACCTGCAAAGTTCCGGTAGTCCTTCAAGGTGTATGGTTTGTACTGAAAAGGCTGCCGCAAGCTAGAATAACTTCCAGATGCTTTACTGTCTCTACCAACATTTGCCATTTTCTGTAACGATGGAGAACTAGATTGTACTAAATAAGGTTCTGAGGAAAACTTCCTGTGGAGACTGGGTTCAGGAATTTTATTCCCTCTGTCAGAATCAGTATTTGGTAAAGCTGAAGATAGATTACGGTAATAACCTTCCTCATGTAAATGATGTATACTGGAGACGAGTGGTTTGCGATGGTAGCCGTATCCTCCTGGAGGTGCTGACTGAGTAGACAGTGGATTATAGTGTACTGGCGGGATAGGTCCTGCCATTGCATGTGACTGTCTCAAATTCGCCATAGCACTTTGGTAACCTCTAGAGTAAGAAGTTGGTTGATATGAATAACCTGGCTCGTATGTGTTATGGTATATGTTTGCAGTTTGACTTACATCATAGTATGGTCCATGATGCTGATTGTGATATGTGTTACGTGCACCATTTAAAAAACTATCTGGTAGCAAATCACCTTCTTGTCTATCATGAACCAGGCATCCCGGATCATTTTGAATTTGACTGCCATTTCCACTGGAATTAACACTGATCTAAATCACTGTTGATGTCTTCTAAAAGTTCTGATTGATTCCCCAGGCCTGAATCTGAACCAGACGCAAAGCCTGGAGACTTTCCTCCTTCCTCTCTACTTCTACTTTTCTCGTCTAGTTTATTGTCGAGTTTATTTTTTGTCTTGGTTGCATGCATTCGAGCATAGCTAGTTTTCGCAGGCAATCGCTTCCCAACATTTTCTTTATTCCTTTCGATTATGTGCTGAGGACGCCGAGGCTTTAGAGCTTTCTCGAGTTTTCTAGTATTTGATTCATTAGTCTTTTGCGCTGGTGTTGAAGTCTTTGGAAAATCCAAAACTTGTTCTGTTAACTCCGAAGGATTGCTTGGCTCATCGGTTGTATTAACTCGATCAAGAACTCCAAATTCTTGTAACTTCGCTGACTCGAGAGAATCATTTAAGGAAAACTCCAAACTATCCTGTACCGTCTCTGAATCTGGTTCCCGTTCGTTTGTATCGACCATAGTGTCGTGAATTGCATCTTCGTTCAACGATTCTCTGTCCAATATGGCGGCCAAGACAGCAGGCAGCGCAAATGTGGTTATTTTCCCGTCCACACTGTCAATATTTTGTTTCTCCTCCTGCTTTTCCATTCACTGGATAATGAATATAAGTCACGGTTCCTTACTGTTCGGTAATAAGTTATATATATTGCACCTCGGACAGAAAAGTAAATGTCATCTTGTGTTCTCTTATTAAACGAACACAACTGACGCATTGACTACCCATAATGCATCACTTGTTGCCATGGCCATGCAACTGTGGTTTAGCGGTAGGGTGGGTGGGTAGGTGGGCGGGGGCGGAATGACACCACAAAATGTTCACGCAGTGGAGAGAAGCGGGGATGCTCGTCGCGTCCTCTCGCCTACAGGGTATCTAGGAAGGAAAGCCAATATTTTTAGCCGTCAAGGTTTCGTTTAGGGTTACGCTCAAAGAAATCACCGCCACACAAAAATGGTGGCCGAGACCGAAGATGTTATCTTGATCTATAGGCCAAGAAAGATTGGTCTTCTTTTGAGGGCTAATTCACATTTTCCGACGACCGTCCCGGACCGTTTCACATGGGAGTCCGTCTCGGGAACTTTGTACCGTCCTACAGCGGGGTTACTAAGGCTTGCAGTACAAAAACTACTTCAAATCTGGAACCATTGCGTATGTCTCTGTGTGAGGTTCTGATTGTTTCTGGTCACTCGACCGTAAAAAGTAGCCCTGACAATCGAGAAAAAACTGTGCGAGGAAGCGTACGCATGCTTAAGAGGAAGAATATTAATGGGGGTTAGATCTTTCCCGCGGTCTGGATCTGCCAGCCAACCTTAAGGTCTTTCACTTTGAGGAGACGCCGAAACGTTTACATCTTCTTACAAGTCTGGCAGTCTTCTCTAAAATTCGATTAAAAGAGAAAACCAACAAGGCACAGCTCTTCTGCAGTATTTTTAATATTACAATTTAAAATTATTTCTTGGGCAGTACCAGGCTGCTTCTTGCATAGATGCTAGATGTGCTACTAGCGTGAGCACTACATTCGGTCACGCAAGTAACGGAAAATGAGACGACTACAACAGAACCAAGCAAAAGTAACCGTTCTTCAATAGTCAGGCATTCTCATTTTCAGAGCCCTCGGATACACAAGCCAGTGGTCAAACTCGAGTCCAGGGTCCCCGGCTTCCCAGTCAACGGTCGGAACTGAATGCTCCAAGCAGCAAAGGTCAGTGTCAGCTTTGCTGAGCTTCTTCATATCCTTCGGTCTTCATGTCTGAAATTCCAAGCTCGTCATTCTGTTCCTTTGTTCTTTCGTAAAGAACCACTTCCAGTTCAGGATCAGGGTCAGGCGCGTATAAATTCTGTAAAAAAAGAGAACAAAATAAATTGAGGAGCACTTCTTCGTAACGTCTTTACACAGCTTGCAGGAGACTGAATAGACTTTCAAAACAGTCATTGTTTACATATCTAAAACCTCGCAGCTTGCTTAGCTATACTACCCTGAAACTCATGAGGTCGACTTGTGGCAAGTCTGTAAATTGAGTGTCCTAATGGTTAACAACGCTGGACTCCGGATCGAGTGGTCTGGGTTCGAACCATGCCCAGGATATTGCGTTGTGTTCTTTAGCAGTACCTCTCCCCCGGGGAAGGGTTAGGTCTTAACAAAGCTATTAACGGAAACCTCCGGTGAACCAACACATCATCCAGGGGTAGTGGGGGACGGGCAATACCCCGAAATCTAGCTGACTGGAATGCACTTTAACTTAAATTTGTTATAAAAGGGGAGCAGGACAGAGGAACGACTACGGCACGATGAAAAACTCCAACCTAACCTCCCTCCCAGGGGTGGTTTTTTTTGAAACTTGGAAACAAAACAAAGGGACGATACAGGATGTGAAGTTTACCTGAACGTAACTGTTTCCGGCCGGGTCGTCCAATATTATTTCCACGTTCATTTCTTCACCTCTAATTATCTGTAAAAAGAAAGAAATCGAAATAATTCAGACTATAAATGCAGCGGAGCGTTCGCGAATCATCTCAAACACCTCAAGGACAATTCATGAATGATGAGTTTTCTTCAGTGTCTACACGGAATTGGGGAAGGGAGGGGAAGGAGAGGGTGTGATCTACTAAATGAGTGTGTGTGGGTGGGTGGGTGGGGGGGGGGGGGGAGGAGGAGGAGGTTAAATAGAGAGTGATGCTTGTTACCTTATCCAGGCCGCTCAAAAATGTTTTCAAGTTCTTATCAAACAGGGCAGGACTGTCTCCCATACCAAATGGATTCACTGACTGCAGCTGTTTCAGAAAGAGAAGACAGAGAAAAAATACGTAAGATTTGAGAATTGTAACATATCAGTGTATACCGTAATAAGAAATATGAGAGCATGAGAGACAGGGAACGTTCTAGGTCACTGTTCGGTCTCAAAAAGCTTTCAGGAATTCTGCGAGACGAGCGCTCAAGTGTTGTAGAGTGGTTGTAGTTTCTAGACATTCGACTGTTCCCCTAATCTTAGAGCAGTCTCTCTATTGCTCAAAGAGTCCAATAATGCTAAGCGAATTGAAGGTCGACTAGCAAAAACAGAGGAATCGAGCACGATATTCGAGAGGTAAGGCAATATCGTGCTCCGCGTCCTTTCCCGCGGATTTAAAAGCAACAGGAAGACTACTCGCGGTCTAAATATAACTAAATTTCGATCGAGACTCCAATTCAGTGGCAAATCTTCGCAAAATCTCTCCCATATCAACATTGCACTTGGCGCAAGTTTTGGTCTTCTCTCAAAATGGTAGATGCAAATAGTGCAAATTTTCTACAATCGAAGATTTCATAAGGAAGATTTTCTTGGTGGAAGAGAAACCACAATCATTTGCTCACGTGATCTTTCATATTACTCAACAGGCCCTCCAAAGTTGTGAACCGTCCTCCCAGTGTGCCGGCGGTGCATGTGAAATCCAACGAAGGAATGATAACTTCACAAGTTTCCGACTGCAAGAAAAACATTACAAAAATATCAAGCAAAAATATAGACTAGACTTCGCTTAGTCAGTTGTGGGTGACGCGAAAGAAAACTGCAACAACAAAATGGCCGCGCGAAATCCTGGCACGCTCCCCGCTCCCAGGATTTCGCGCGGCCATCTTTTCCTCGCGGTTTTTTGTTTTTGCGTCTCGCACGACGGACTAAGCTCAGTGGCGGGTCAAGACCTTGAGCTAAGGGGGAGGGGGGAGGGGGCAGTTGTGTTTACTTGCCCTGCCGGCTTTTCTTTCTTCTGTCATTTCTTCTTTTTTTACCCAAAATAAGCGAGGGGGGGGCGGCCCCCCCCCCGGGCCCCTCTCCTAGATCCGCCACTTAAGCTCGTAGTCTTTTGCTACTCGTAGTCTAGCAAAAGTAGGGACCCTAATGCCTTTTTCACGCTGGTATGTTTAAGTAGCCTGTGTAAACCGGGATAGGTCAAGGCATGATTTTATCTTCTCGAAAATCAAGTTTAAATAGGCGTGTCGTAATGAACCGCGCACGCACCTTCAACACATCCCTGTTTAGGTCAACAGGATCTGTTATTCTAAGAGTAATTCTTGTTCCCTTTGCTTCTATTCCACCTGAAGGAAGACGCAAAAGAATATCTTCAGCAAGACCAGTTTCATCTTTTCATTACAGCTGAAACGAAAAAACTATAGAAGAGTACCAATTGACTAACGGCAAGAAAGGGTAAAGAGGGGGTAGGGGGAGGGGAAATTAACTCTCTTGCTCTTCAACCCTCAACCCCTCCTACTACCGGTAAGGTCGTACATGCCTCGCAAAAATGATCACATGCAAAAGACTGGCACCATTACGTTAAATTACGCACGAAAAAAAATGAGACGCCGCGTCAAACGAAAGGCGCGTGAAAAGTTCCGCCAAAACTGGGCCCATCGAGGAAACTTGTCACGGGAATTTGTAAATTATTCAAGAACAACTTATGCTTACCGCCCGACTTGACTTCATTTGTCCTCTCGCCGCAAGCATCACAGTTTGTTGCCATGACAATCACTTCTTTAAAGTGCGGAATGGCTGACGTGTAGGTTAAGGGTGATTTACACAAACTTGGAATAAATTCTGTATTTCAGTAAAGAGCTCTGCACTAAATAAGGATTCCCTTCAATCCTCTTGGCCCGATCTCTCGCGCCATCTCGCCCCTAACCCCAGCGAAGAATTCCTATGATTTACAACCTGATTTCCCTGAAAAATTCCTTGAATTTGCGTCACCGTACCCGAAGAATTAATTACAAGTTCAGTCAAGTAACCAGTCTACATGTTGCCTTCTTTGAAAAGCGACAATAGCAATGACATGGTAGAGGACCCGCGTAGAAACCAGTTAAGGCTGAAGTGGCTTCCTCTCTAAGTATTGTAAATTATTAGGATACCAACAAGTTTCATTCTAGTTTCTGCAGGTGCATTGCACAACGGACAATTTGTTGGGAAACTCAGCACCTGCCAGACGAAAAGAAAACGATACCACACATTAGCATATACCAAGCCAGTGAACACATGATACATCTTGTGTGCTCTGAGTCGTCTACCAAATAGTGAATATCTACTCCATTTACTAGTTTCCAAACTGAAAGTCAAGTCATGTACAATGACAATGGCATTGTACCGAGGTAGATGCTGTTGGTTATTCACAGCTAGGTGCATATCAACATTTAAAATACTAGCCCGAGTTTTCTCCATGTGCTTTTTCGACTATTCCCTCAAAAAAAAAAATGTTTCCCAAATCGTTGTCTAGATATTTATTTGTTGTTCTAATATGAATCTACTGGCGTTCTCTCATTGGCTATGCTACTCAATGTCCATTCTGTTAAATGGTAAATAGTGAGTAGCCATTAGTAGTGTGTTTTGTCCTTGTCAATAATCACGCGATAGAAATCTGGAGGTCATAATCTCATTGCTAAATAGCTCACAAAAGGGCAACATCAGTTGTCTTGAAAGAAAAAAAATTCTAGGTTCTGGACTGCTATCCTCTATAGCATCAACTTAAGTTAAAAAATAGTCAATAAAACAGTTTTCTTAATTTCCTTACCTCATCTTTAGCATTTTTCTCTTTTTTATCTTCTGCATAAAGAGAATAATTTTTGAAACACAACAACTTTACTTACAGTCACCCTTTATTTCTGTATTGCCATTACAACTAGCAATATTTAAAATAGTCCAAAGACAGCTAATGGTTTTAACGATTGAATTGTCGGAGTGAGTAGAATTAAAACCTCAAGTTGATACCCTAGCTAATTTTACCAGTTACATTCATTTGGGGAAAACACTTTAAGCTGGCTCAAGAAACAAAATCGGTCAAGGTACAGTTTTAATTATACAATAAGTTTTAAGATAAGTTAATTTCAAGAAGGCATTGCTTCCTACTTGAAACTTTTGAATGTTCAAGTAAATAATGGATACTCACTCAACTGTAATCTCCACAAAACAAAAACAACAACAACAACAACAACAAAAAAAAACCAACAAAAACAAAAAAATGAATTAAAACAATTCATATGTATTTCAAGGTAGTGTATATTCAGTGCTGTAGGCTCAACTGCAAGTGCTCAAACTAATGCCAGAGTGTTGTTTTAATTTCTACACATTTCTCTCTTTTAATAGACCATGCCAAAAGTTGCTAGCAGCCCCCAGGCAGTAAAGAAGAATTATGTACAGTGAAAACAGATAAAACATTTCACAAAAAGTCATGCTTCCACATCACTGCCCTTACCTTCGTCTTTATTTTCCTCCTCTTCAGCTGCAGGTTGAATGCCTAGTTTAGCATCCTGTTCCGGTTGCCGAGTGTAATGTACAACAGTCATATGGGGATCCTGGTCTGGAGCCTGGGGATTTTCTATAAAGCTGTTGCCAGATGCATCATCAAGGACAAGAGTGAATTTCATCTCACTATTACGACACTTCGTCAGTTGTGATATAATAATGTCAATCTTAGCGGCATTATCAGGATCAATGATCTGTATTATAATAAAAAAAAAATTTAAAAAACTCAAGGCAGGTAATACAGTGTCAAACAACCCTGCAAAAAGCATATGCTAATCAATTCAGTTTACTCCAAGGCCCTAGTTTTTAGTGCTTAATGGAAGATGCTTATTGTGGCAGAGCACTCGTAACAGATGGAATATATCTCAAGTTCCAAAAACAGTTAGTGAACAGGCTATTATTTCTGAAGGAAACGATAAACAATAGCTATCTAGTGTTATAGACAAATAAGAATATAAAATGTTCCTTTAGTTACTCAAAGACAAACATGCAGCATTGTTTAAAGTGCATTGACCAAAAGCTGTCAATGTAGACTACAACTTTTGCCGTGATTCTGTTCTCATTCAGTCTGTGTATTAAAAACTGACGAAAAATGACACATCTTTTCTTGTCTAAGTTGCCCCTAAAATGTGTCAGATTGCATCTCCAGCCAGATAACTTTTGAAAATTTTTTGGCAGGCATGCCCCCTTACCCCCTAGAAGTTTGCATCCTTCGGACACCTGATTTGCAAGCACTGGCTACTTTAAATTTTTAGCTGACTACTTCTCAAAGTCTGTGGAGAACACTGAACACGTACATGTGGATATTTCATTTTTACTGCTGCATCTTTCAGCTAGACAACCTGAAGTTCAAAACCTGACTAATGATTACATTTTTGGCCGTTGTCGATCATATTTATAACAGCAACCAAAGACCCTTGGGAAGAAGAAACAAACAAAATACTAATAGTAGATGATAATCTACCAGTCATAACACATGGCCATGACCTTTTGAACCTGTTGAAGTAATTAAACTTCTCTTTCCTGAGAGGTCTGCTAACATGACTGATGATGGTGAAACATGAAATTATTGATTGTGCAGGAATCATGCATTATTGAAAGTTGCAGTAATAACCTAACCAGTTAATATCTCTTTTACTTCCCAGTTTTATATTTTTTTAATGGGGTTTAACACACAGAAGACTTGTCCTAATGGGTAATGTTTGGCAAGTAATGATGTAAGTGCTGAGTAGCCCAACAGTTAGGAGTATCAAACATGTTTGATTACAGTCCAAACGAACAAAATGTTTTGCAATGTTTGATCAAATGTTTTACGACTTTCAAACTTAATCAAACATGATCAAACAAGGTGTCCAAACAGAAAAATATTTGGTCACCAAACATTTCCCATATGGTCAGGTCTTAATTAAGTCCTCAGTATGCTTCTCTTCCTGCTACTCTTTGCACTGAAGTTTTCAGTGTTCCAGACCTTTTTCTTGCTCTGCATTTGGTTTCCACAGTTTGACTTCAGGCAAGTATATCCCCAGCTCAGAATCAAGATCTGGATCTCATGTTTCGCCAATAAATCTTACCATTATTTACAGTTGATGATAGGTTAATATTAAAAACCGTAATATTTGCTGAGTGTACCTTTCTGACAGGCTGATCTTGCCCCAAGCCAGCAATAGCACGTTCTAAGAGCCCTTCGATGGTGTTGAGTTCTGAAAGTAATTTTCAGACATACATGAATGGGAATCATGGGTATGAAATTGTATATGATAGTGATTAATAGGCTAGTGTTTTTCACATCAAAAGTTTCTTCTTGTTTGTACTTTCCCCTGGTACATTGGGGTAATAGTCTGAGCTTTAAGTTCAATAATGGGGTTTCAAAAAGAATGCTCTGAATAATTTTATTTTTTATTATAAATAGTCATGGGTTTATATTTTTCACAGTTTTATGTGAGTTTTTTTTTTTTTTTTAATTTTTTTTTTTTTTGCATGCAACCTGCTGCCTTCCACTATATCTATAAGCATCTCATGATATCATTGATAACTTTGAAATTTTCACAGATATTTCCATTGAGCATTGTATTGTGAGAAATCATCCCTAGAATATGTTAAGAGTGAGTAACAAAATTTGAACACCAATCTTACTTCAAGTTACTGGGGGAAAAAACTGCTGTTTTCAACCTTACATGTACCTCCTTTTTGTGAGAATGCAGGACTCTCAAACTCCAGCTCTGGAATAGTGAATGAAGCTGCATCTGATTTCACAACTTGTCTATTCAAATCCTGCAACAAAACACCAAATGATTTCAGTCTGGTCAGAGAATTTTTATAAAGCATGTGTCTGTTTGGGAATTTGTTAGTGAAGAATGATTACCGGTACGTAGTTTACTTATTTTAAATCCTCATCATGCCTATTAGTGGGCCGTTATTAGAATTCAGTGATTACATGTGCATGAACATACAGTTGAACCTCTGGTTGTGACCACCTCTCATAAGTGACCACCTCTCCTCAGTGACCAGTTTTCCAAAATACCAAAAGTTGCCATTAATCAAATCACTATAATTCGAACCTCTTGTAAGCTGCTGCAACCACATTCAAAGCTAAAAGTTTGAAATTTGCTTTTGTTTTAACCTCTCATAAATGACCACTGACAGATAACAGAGTGGAAATCGGATAATAAGTTGTTGTTCCGTTTGACTTATTACCGTAAGTAGTTTATCAGAAGCAAACCATGACACTGTGAATAACTACATGTACTATGGAGAGCTTATTATTTAAACATCAAATATTTTTGTGGCTACTAAAAAGTTATTGCATGGTTTAGATGTGCATTTTTGGCACATGGGCTAAGTCTCTTCAGTTACCATATGCTAATGAGGCAAACTTTTGACCCAACATGGTCTAAGCTCTTGTAAGCAACCACCTCCTGTAAGAAACAACCTAAGCTTAACATTTTGGATGGTCGCTTATGGGAGGTTTGAATTAACAACTAGGAATAGTTACACTGTTATTAGCTACATGTAACAGTATGCACACAAACAAATTTATAGGTATTACTTATTTTTATAGCTGCTTCTGCTGTTACTAATAACTTATTGTTAATTTTTTTTTGTTTTGCTTCTTCTGGTGTGAAGAAATAATAAATTACACAGCAAGGGAGCATTCAGCCAGCCCAACCATCCTGTGGATGCCAAGTTTTAATTTTTTTGCCTGTTAAGCACTTTAATTATAAATTGTTGGCTTGAACTGGTCCCATTACTCAAATCAATTATGGATGAACACTTTGTAATTGTTCTTGGTTTACACCCTGTGGTACACAAACAGCAATTGGTTTTGAACAACAACATGTACCTCCAGTATGTAATGACCATATGGCAGAATATGTCTTTGACACAGAACTGGTAATAATTTCAGTTTGCGTGTGGAAAATGTTTAACTATACCCAAGGCTGTAGGGCTCTACATGTACATGTACTAATCAATAGTTGAACCAAAGCATTTTATTTCAGGATCCTGGAAGAGGACTATGTATGTGCTAAAAATAAAACAACTGTATGAAAGAGTTTTTTTTTTTCTCCCTGAAATTATTCATATTGTTATGGACCTGAAACTTCACCTTCCTCAAGGAATTAATCGAGAAAGAAAAGTAAAAGATTTCTGCTCCTTGTGTTCCGATTCATGTGACTCAATTTGAGATGCTTTTCCATGCCTAACATCCTAACAAGTGCTTTGCTTGTGGCAGTATGATGGTTGAGCACCAGTCTTATGTTAGTATCACAATCATAATCAAGATTTCAGCATTTAAAATAATCAGCTTCCACAAAACCTGTACCTCTGGTGAAGAAACTGACAGCTTCATTGTGCATCCCTTTTCTTGTATTCTTCCTGCCGACTGGATTTCATTGTTTGTACATCCACAGTGTGGACACTCAAATGACATGAGAATTATCTCTTTGAAGAATGGAATTCTGGTAAGAAGCAATCTGGTTGTCCCCTGTTTCATCATAAAAGAGAAATAATTAATTTGGTCATGTTGGTGTACTCCAGGTTGTCATAAAGTTCTGAGTCCCCTATTATCTTGATCTTCACACCAGCAAGTTTCAGGTTTGTTTCTTTGAAACTTAGCCTGTTTCAGGCTCTCAGTTTTTGGGGGCAAGTGAAATTAAAGGGGAGCAAGGCGAAGAAGAGAACGTGGAAGATCAGTGCTTTTTTTTTTTTTTTTCACTCATTATTCGTGTCAGCTTCCCTCTACAAACCAATTGCCCAGAACAGGTTAGAGTGATTTAAAATGTCAACAACAGAAAAGTTCATACGCAACATCATTATTCATAGCAGTTCCTTGTAAATAGGGACTGGCTTATTGTCCCCCTGGGGTGGGGGATCTGGCATACATGTATTCCAAGTCATTTCAACACCAGCTGTACCAGGCATTTGTTCATTTAAAACGGATGATGTCTAGGGCACTGTAAGTGGTACATAGGCACTTTAAGCCTTATTCGTCTCATTCATTTATAATCTGATCTTTACATAAAAGCTCTTTATAGGAAAACCGTTCTCAAACCTGCTTTGCAAGGATTTCTATTCCTTGATGCATATATAAAGTCCTCGAATGTAAAACTCCACAATATTTTATTAAATAAACCCACGGAATGATTCAGTTAACACTGTAAAACTTGTAGAACTTTCATGCAGTACTCACGTTTTTTTCGCAAGATAAACACAGGCTTTCGATGGCGGTGGTTTCTGGTTCATCATCAGCATCGATATCCTTAAATAGCGGCCCTTTGGGTTCTTCGTCCATTGCTTTATCTTAACCGTGGCGTTTATGAAAGTAAACTTTAAAATTCCTCGAAAAATCGACCAAAATACTACATCTCTTTACCCCACGTTCTAAAATTTCTGCAATTCACTGATGTAACCGCACTGAAAAAATGCAGGCTCATTCACCTTGATACCAGTCTCTCGCCACTTTTAACATGGCCGCCGATCGAAGAGCCAATCAGAATGTTACATCAGCATTTGCACATGGTTCACACGATCCAAGATGGGGAATGTACTAGCGGCTTCACCGTCGAATCCCTCATCTTCTAGCAACGTCACCTCAATACCGCCGCCTCCACCCCTTACGGCACCTCCTCCTGTAGAAGCCAAGCCGCCGCCATCGGAGAAACAGGCATCCAACAACCCTGGGACGTACGAAGACTTACACAAGGCATGCAAAGGTAGGCTGCACAGAGGCAGTACAACTCTCACCGGCTTCGAGGTTTTTTTCCGGTTATGTAAGACTTCTGTCGTAGTAAAGCTAAATCACGAATGTTTAAGGTCTTCTCATTGTACTATAGAATAATATGACGTGGCTCGATTTCCGTAAATTTACGGGATGTTAAAATTTAGCGCCGTTAACGTTATTTCAGCTGATATATGCATTGAGCTTAGTTAACGTAACTTTTTACTATGCTTAAGTAGAAATTGAATTTCTGGATCCGTTCACTGGATAAATGCAGTCATTATGAATCAGCCCATCTACCGTTTAAATGCACGGCGATTCTAAGATTTCCAAAGAGATTTTACTTAAGACCGGATTTTTACAAATTATTAATAGAGAGATTTTAACAAAATCTCATGTTACAAGTATCTGTACTACTCTAGTGCAATATATACTGTAGTAGATCACGCCTACCTCTCCCTCACAGTGTCTTCGCCCTGAACAAGTTTTATAATAAAAAAAAAAAAGTGAAATAGTAATAACCTGTTCGTTGTGCCACCACAGATCTCTTGAAAAAAATTATCAATCAATCAAAGCAAATTCGAGTGCGGTGTCTTGTAGATTTTGGACAAGGAGACAGGAGGTTATCACGCTGTACCTGAGTAATATTTTAAGTTTACCATCAAAAGGGACTGCTGTACTTTTGAAAACAGTCATGTTCACATGGTCACAGCCTGTCAATTTGTGGGGTGCCTGGCCCTTGATGAAACCTTTACCAAAGAAACACATGAATCCCATCATCATCATTATAACCTTCTCCCGACTTGCGAGATGGAGCCTTGACATGGATCTACAGCCTGGAGAATATACTTGTATCTCTTGAACTTTGACTTGCCAAAACCAATAACTCAAACTTTTAATGTTAAGCCACATTTTGTGTGATGCTGATATCTTTCTGGCATGCCTACAATATCGATCTTCGCAAGGTTATCCTCAACAAAAGTTCCTTTTCAATTATTGCAAGACAAATGGGTTAATACAATGTAGATATTAGCATCACCAGATCATCAGAAGTTTTCAGTTCAGTCACGCACATTTACTGTATCACAACTTGTTGATGTTGTCACCTGAAGTACCCTCTCTGATCTGGAACACTGGAAATTGTTACCTACATTAGTTGCTGATTTTTCCCACACCAGCTTCTTGTGTTTAGCTTTTGGCACTTGAGGTTAGACTGAACTGCACACAAAATAAAACTTGAAATATCTGAGTTGCAAAAAGGGAGTTACAGTGTAAACTACATGTAAGCTATCACATCAATAAGTTTATTGCTACTATACTGCCTTTGATATGCTCCCTTAAAATATTTTCAGTGGTAAACGCATTGGTTAAACACAATGTAACTTGACAAGCATAATGATGATAAAAATCAGGATTGAAGTATTTCGCTTATCAATGTCAATCCAAGATTAAAATTTGATCAAAGGTTAATTTCTCAAGTATGGTTATTCCAACCTGAAACATCAACTACTTTCAGGGCAGGTATATGGTGAAGAGGTAAGAGTGCTTGTCCTTTATCATGGTGGCCCAGGTTTGAATACCAGACCCAGTGTCATTAGTGGGTTGTGAGTTTGCTGTTGGTTTTCATTTCTGCACCAAGGGTTTTTCCAGGAGTTCTCCAGTTTTCCTCCCTCTACAAAAACAAACACTCCAAATTCTTATATTTTAATCTTGATTTACACATACAAACTCCATAATAGTCATAACAAGTTTTTCAAAGCTCTTTTGTGTTTCATGGATAGAAACATGTAACTTTTCCTTGCAAAGGTCCTCCTTGTAATTCAGGATATAAATTTCCTTTCTAAAGAAATGAAATATTTGGTTTAACACTCATTCAGTGATAGCACAGTCTTAACTTTTGTTACTTTACAGATGTCTTTCCACAGCCATTTGAAGGCTGTAAGCTGGCCATCAACAAGGGCCTTAGCAATCATTTCCAAGTCAGTCACACCCTTCAGCTCAGTGGGATAGGCCCAGGAGCGTACCACTTTGGAGCAACTTATGTGGGAAATAAACAAATGGGTCCTAATGAGGTAACTGAAAGTACCATAGACATATCCAGAAAACATGTTTACATCTTGTTGCCACCCAGTTCAGACCACATGATGATTCATTTGGGAGGTTACAATTGTGCAATTTGTCATGCACAACTGAGTGCATGAGGGTACATATATGTGCAAACAGAACAATTATTGTCAGTAACCTTCCAAATAAATAATTGCGTGATCTGAATTGGGTGGCAACAAGCATGTAAACACATTATCCGAATCCCTCTATTCAATATTTTTATTACATCTGGATTTTCGAAAAGGGTGTTAATAAAATGATACCCTTGTGTAGGTGTTTTTTCCCTCCAAATTGGAAGTTATAATAATTTATGATCAAAAGAATGTCAGTTTCTTTTTTCTTGTCTACTCACTTATCTTCCTTCCATTTCTTTTCTTTTTTTCTTTCTTTTTTTTTTGCTTTATATTGCTTAAATTGATTTTTAGGCCTTTCAAGGAGTCACAAAATCAAAGTGTATAACTTATTTTCTGCAAAGGAACTCACTTTTCTTTAAACACTATTTTCATAAATCCAGTCACATACAAGTTGTATACACATAGATGTACATTGTAGAAACAGAATGACAAAGTGGCATCCACTTAGCTTGTACGTGAGTTAATGAGGTTCAGCTTGCATTGACTGCATCTTTTGTGGTCGTTTTTGTAGGCATTTCCTGTAATGCTCGGAGACATAGACACAAATGGAAGTCTTAATGCTCAAATTATTCACCAATTGACAGACAGAATCAGGGGGAAAATGGTGGTTCAGGTAACTCTTCAACTATAATTTGTGAGTCATAATTAGCAATTAGCCTGGGATTTCTGTTTGATGACAGTTGACAGGCCAAAGGTTGAATTAGCTCTCATTCCATGGACATTGAGAATGAGTTATCTAGTTGTTCAAGTATATTTTTATCTAAATTTCTTTGAAAGAATAATTTCCTACTTTAAAATACAGTAGTATTAAACCTGACCCTTCAGTTAAACTGCACAGACTGAATTATCACTTGAAGCTTTCAGCTGAACAAGTGTATGTGCAATCATCCATTTTTGTAGTTGGATATTGTTGTTTTTGTTGTTGTTCAGAGTTGTATAATGGCAAATGTCTTTCTTTTAGTTCTTGTGGAAATATATTGATCCAGTAATATTTCTAAATCTTCCTTAGAAACTTCAGAGGATCAAGAAAACATTACTATTTTGAAAACTTAGTACCTCTAGCCACAGCACATCTAGATTTAGTATAAATCTACTAGTGTTCTATCAAGAATGCCATTCTCTGATTGGCTACGGATCAATATATTTCCACACAATTCTGTGATAGATAGTGAGTAATGTAGCAGTGTGCCCTTGTTAACAAAATGACGGCTGCTTCTTGGCGTTTGTTTTTCTTTGCGTTTATTTAGATAAAGTTTTGAATGACTTGTAGATTTATACTAGAACAATTAGATTATTCGCTCTCGATTTCTATGCGTGATAGCAATCTCAAACTCAATCTAATTGTTTAATAGACTTGTACAATAGCTTAGTCAATAAAATTGCAGCATTTACATGTACATTATTTTAGTACCAAGATATTTTAAAGGTTTTGTGTATTAATGAACTTAACATGTTTTGGACATCTTTTGCAGACACAAAAATCAGTTTGGGTTCTAGTCCAAAGTGATGCCGAGTATAGAGGAAATGACTTCACTGCAAGTCTAACTGCTGGCAACATAGATATAGTTAATGGTTCAGGAATCCTTGTAGCGCACTATCTTCAAAGAATGGCCCCACGTGTTGATGTAGGTGGTGAACTGCTTTACCACTATGGCTCTGGGCAAGAATTAGCTATGATGTCTCTCGCTGGACGCTACACATCAGACAGGTGGATAGCTTCAGCAACTGTCGGTCAGACGGGATGGCATTTAAGTTACTGGCACAAGGGCAATGAGAATGTTAAAGTTGGCGTTGAGTATGAATACAACACAAGAGCACGCGATAGTTCTGTTAGTGCTGGGTATCAAATTGAGGTACCCAAATCCAATATTACGTTTCGTGGAATGGTAGACACAAATTGGACAGTGGCTGCTGTTATGGAAAAGAGACTTCCACCTTTGCCATTTGCATTTGTATTGAGTGGAATGGTGAATCATTCTAAGAATCAAGCGCGCTTCGGGTTTGGTCTCAACATTGGGTGAGGACCTTTACCAGCACCCAAGTGTTGTTGTCTTTTTTGGACTATTCTGTGGAGGTAAAATTCTACTGTTAATGCTGTCTTCTCTCATGGGAAACAGCTGCAGGATTGTCTTAACTTGCTGGGGAGTGTTTTATTTCAGAATTGAACATGTGGCATGTACAGAATAAGAACTATATATGAACAAAACTCTACGCTTTGTATTTGAGAACAAGACTGACTTATTTGGTACATGTACGTATCTGAACCTCAAAGGAAAGGTCGAGCTCTGAATCGCTGTCAATTTTTAGACATGGGGCATCAGCAAACGTCCTTTGTGTTTTTTGGTTCAAGAATAGGAGCTTAATAAAATGCAAATATGCAGTGTTTGTAGGATTTTGCATCAGTTTATGATGATTAGTGCTATTGTTTTCTTTTTCTTTTTGTTTTTGTTTTTTTTTTTTTTTACAGTACATGTATCTTCCCAGGAGTGATGGTTGATTTCCAGCCTATTTTGAAATCTGGTTGTGATCCTCCTTCCAAGTGTCAGGGAATGCTGGCTCACAAAATGGCTGGAAATTGAGCCTACAAGGGTGGCAAATATGCAATTTCAGCTTTCCCTCATCTGGATGTGACAGATTTATTAAAGTTTCAACAAAAATGTTCATCTTACTTGTTAAGGGGGTGACATACCACAATGCTGTGCCTTTTGCTCTCACATTATCTCTTTGAGGGTTTCTGCAATGTATAAAGAAACTCTCAGTTTTACAGAGGATAGGAATTTTAGCATTTTTTGATGATATTAAGGGTGGAAACCGAAAAGGAGTGTCAAATTTAGAAGATTTGAGGCAAAGGGGGAAAAATAATTAAATGAATAGACTTCTTTAATTTAACTTGTTTTAAATTCACTTTTTGAATTCCATCCTGATTAAAAGGGGCAACTATCAAAGACATTAAGACGGAATCCACCAGAAGTTCGAGTAACAAGTGGACAAAAACCTAGTACTTACTTAATCCTCTTCGTTCCTAAGTGGAACATAGGTCCTCAACTAGCGCGCGCCACCTAACCCTATTTTGTGCAGTGCCTTTTGCCTCATTCCACGTAACATGCTTCGCCGCCAACTCTGCCATTCTCGTGCGCCTCCAGCTGTTTTGGGGTCTCCCTCTCTTTCGCTTCCCCTGTGGGTTCCACTCTAGTGCCCTCTTGACTACGTGTCCATCTGGTTTCCTCAGTGTGTGGCCGATCCAGCCCCAAGCTCTCTGTCTTATCTCTTCCTCTATCGGTCGTTGCCCTGTTTGACTCCAAAGGTCCTTGTTGCTGATTTTTCTAGGCCACCAAATCCGCAAGATGTTCCTCAGGCTCTTATTGATAAACACTTGCAACTTCTGCTCCAATCCGCACTCGGCCACTATCCCCCTTTCTCACTTTGGCAATCCTTAGCCTGACTTTTGCCATCAACAGGTGGTGGTCTGACCCAACGTCTGCTCCACGCATCGCGCGAACGTCCTGCAGTGAGCTCCTCCATCTCTTGCTAAATGCCAGGTGGTCGATCTGATTCACAATACCACCATCAGGAGACCTCCATGTCCGCTTGTGACACTCCTTATGGGGGAACAGCGTTCCACCGATTACCAGTTCATTTGCCTGACAGAAGTCCGCCCATCTCTCACCATTTTCATTCATCTCAGCTCTTGCTCCATGTTTACCCATCACCTCCTCTCTGCCTGTGTTATCCATTCCCATCTTAGCATTCATATCTCCCATGACGATCTTCACATCTCTACATGGCACCTGCTCCAAAACCATCTGTAGCTGGTCGTAGAAATCATCCTTCACCTCCTCCGTTGCCTCATTTGTTGGGGCATAGCATTGCAAGATGGTAACCTTCTGCCACCTCGAGTTGAACCGGGCTCTGATTATCCTCTCAGACACTGGCTCCCATTCCAGCAGACATTGTGCAGCTTCTTTGGACAGAATAAAGCCAACTCCTCTCTCATGATTTTCACCTTCATCCATTCCTGAGTATAGCACAGTTTCGCCTGTAGCTACCCTCAACTTCCCACAAGAGTTCCATCTCATTTCACTTACTCCTAGAATACTAATACCATACCTCTGCATCTCCTTGATCACCTGTGCGCACTTACCAGTCTCAAACATTGTCCTAACATTCCATTGCCCGATCTTCACACACGCTTTTGGCGACAGCAATTTCGTCGGCGGTTTATGCGTCATTCGCTGCTTCGCACGTTGTTCCAACCGGGTGTTAACATCTTTTACCCCTGCTTCCCGATAGGGTGCAGTGGTAGTTCTAGCTTCGGTTTCTGTAATAAATAGCATTTTCTGGGAGCGGGTTATCAGCCCGCCGCCCAACCCCCAACCTGGAGGACCAGGGGCTGTTCTTCGTCTGGCCTCTACCCTTCGACCAATCCGGCATGGTTAGACCTGCCAGGGAACAAAGTCCCCGCCGGCACAGCTCTCCGGGTCATGGAGACACACAAGCTTCACCACCACGGCAAGGTGTCAGCCCAAGGTGAAGCAAAAAAAAAAAAAAAAAAAAAAAAAAAAAAAAAAACCTAGTACCGAGATTATTTACATCGTATTGCAAACTTCTGTACGACTGTTTTAAATATCTTCTCAAAAAAAATCATTTCTAGCAACACCAAACGTCGAAAACGAATGTTGAACTTCACACGAAACACTCGAAAGTACTGGTGAAGTGAAACTGATGATGAAATTTTGCCTGTGTTTGCACAAGTTCTCTGGACTTTGAAATTTATTTTGTCTCGTTCCCATGGGAAATTGTTTTCGGTGTTATTTCAGGCAATTATTTATGTATTTAGCTTTAAGAAAATGTAAAAATGACCGTAAAATACTTAAAATTATTCTGGTACCAGATTTTTGTCCACTAAAACCTGAAATTGCTCGATTTTCTATCGGATTTCGCGTTAAATACTGGCAATCTCTGGTATACACGGTGTGAAGTGTTACCAGAGGGGGATTAATTAATTCACCCAAGCTTTGGGGCGTCTTGATGAATAGCATGACGTCACTGTTTTTGCGGACTGAAGACGTTTCTAGCCCCAGTCCCTAAGTAAATCTTGCAAAAAATCGACGAAGTAGGGAGTGGTGGGGCGAGGTCGATTTTTTGCTCTCACTCCAATTTACGCGCGGCCAGAATACAGCAAAGCTCTTCGTACAGGAACGGTCGCTACACAGGCTAGCTGCCGGTGTTAATGTTACGCAGGGGCAGATCTAGGGGGAGGGTGTAGGGGTTGCAGATCCCCCCCCCCCGCCCGAGGTAACATGCGGCTTTCTAATATAACTTGTATGCTCCCAAAAAAATTTATGTGGTTTATTGGTGTTAAGCCATTCCTTGGTGGTACACCCCCACCTAACAAAACTCATGGATCCACCCCTGTTACGACTTCCCATTCAACAGTTTGGAAAGTTCCGCTCTTGTAAGTCTTCTTGTACACAATGGCGGAACTAAAATTAACGCAAACTGCCAATATTTCAAGACCTTCGAGGGGTTTTTGGTAACGTAGAACAGAGAAACGACAATTGTGAACGCGGGAATCACTTGACATGATCATAATCCTTGAAATGATAATATTTTTTAACCTTTCTGTTCCACTGTACCAGTTATTTCAGCTTAGCTTAGGAAAATCAATCACGTTTTGAAATCACGCTAAGAGAAAGTGATCACGTTTTACGTACACGACTCGCGTGTATAACACTATAAGAGACAAGTCACGCGTGTAACAAACGTGGAAAGATAAATTTGCATTTGAGCTTGACAGCTATTTTTTCTATTATTTATTTTAGTCACTGATTCAATTTCGTCTAAGCTCCCTGTAATCCAAGGCAGAATACGCATTTCTACTGCTGTTATCATGACATGTAATTATGTTCCCTTCAGAGCTTCACCAACGGGTAGGCGCAAGCCAACGGTCGAGTATTTAAAAAAAAATTGTAAAGGATCCGTTGGTGGAAAAATTGCACTGTTCGGTAAACAAACCGAATTATCATGAAACATGTTAGACCGCCGAAATTTTCTTGTCTGTCTAAGAGATGTTTACAATGGAAGAGTTTCTATACTTCCGACAACGCAATATACGAAGTCGCCTCGAAGACACTGCTTCGTGCTGAAAGTGAGAAGATATTAACTGCATTTTGCGCTATAATCAGTCGAGAGGTAGGTCAGATATTTAGTTACCGAACGCAGTCTAGGATTTAGTCCTTTCTGTATCACACTGCCATGTAGTGCATTGAGAATCAGACAGATCTCCCGAGATTAACTGATTCGACGAAATTGAAGCGTCCGGCTCTCAGTACTGTAAGTCTACGAAAGGAATTTACCAGGCATGCACCATAAAGAGTAATTTCAGTAATTCGTAGAACTGTTAGAACAATAACTACAGTGAATACCCTCGTAGAAATCAAAACAGTTGAAGTCAATTCGCACCAAGAGAAGTGCATGTCTCACCAAACAGCAAGATCTACCACCACGTTTAAGATTCCTCGGTGTTTAAGGATAGGTTTAAGAGTTTCACTCACCCAGCTCTTAGCCATACAGGAGATCTTACTGAACAGAATTAAGTGACGGACCGCAATGTTCTGTGTTAGAATAGAGCGCAACAAAACGGTGCACTAGGAATATTTTTCCCCAGCACTGCAGTAAGCGATGCCCGTAAGCGATGCTCGGCATATAAAAACTCTTTCTCCTCTTATTCTTGGTTATTTTGTTTGTGAGTCGTCTTTTACGTACAAAAAATAGCCTTTTGCTAGAGCCTAACGTACTGTGAACTGCTGCTGAGTAATGTTTAGGCTAATCCCGATGAAGAGTACCTGGATTTCAAAAAAGATTTGCGGCAGTCAGTTTGTCAACTGAATGTACTGTAACTTTAAGGATACTGTAACTTTAAGAATTATTCCTGCTACTAAAAACTCATTGGAAACATTCTCAAGCCATTTTGTTACAAAATTTGGTACATGATCAGCGAATTGGTGGCGAATTCTAATTCCATTGATCAATAAATGAGCGTCTTCGATGCAAATTTAAATAATTTACCTCGCCACGTTTGGAGTAATCTTCCTTGATTTCGTTTTTAGAACCGGCAACAGTTTTATTTAGTTGATTTACCCTGAACTTATCGAAGGCTTCACATCCCCAGTTTGGTATTTGAAGGGTTAAGTGTGATAAATTAGTGATTGATCTGAGCTGGTAAGTTCAATATGATTGCCTCTGTAGGCGATTCATACGAACTGACTTTGGTCGAAAAAAAATTTGGCTTCTCAGTTTTCTAAATCGTTAGGCTCAGCTCGGAATAGGTTTGAAACATGCATAACCTGCGATTGCCTTTCATCCAGGGCTAAAAGAACCCTGCAATTTACAGATCACTGTCGTTACATCTTAATATATATTTAAACAGAGCAAAAACGTTAGAGCCAAGAAAAATAGTTGCTACGCGAGAATAAGCATGACGTGGCGAAAGTATTTGGTTTATCATCGAACAAGGTATATTTCCTAGCCAATCATTTACTGAGAGAACATGAAACTGAATGTCTGACAAGAAGAATCCATCTGATACAACCGCCCCAAAAAGTAGATGACCCGCAGTCCCTAGCTAAGTGTTCACAAATATTAACAAAGAAGTGTTTTTCGACCCAAACATTTCATATGAAAGCCCTAACAAAAGGCGGCTATGAATAGTAAAAAGAGGAAGGTGAATCACACTACTTTGTTTTTTCTTACAGGAGTAAATCATGGCCGTTATATTTTTATTGATTTTGACTGGCGTCTTCCATGGTTATGTCAGTGGGTACCCTGCCAAAGGTATGCTTAAGATAATCAACATCTTTTTTTTCGTTTTCTCTTTCTTCTTTTCAGTTTATCTTATTCTTATTCCGTGGAATTAACCGCGGAATCATTAGCTACTCTTGTTCGAGATTAGATGTTTTAACACAAGTACTGCTTACAAAAACTTAATATCATATGAAGGCCGCTTTTTGGCGAGAGGGTCCATTGATTAACAAACCAAAACAAAATCCTTTGCTTTGAAAAACAACCTAAGCGAAATATTTTTACCCTTTCGAGAGTAATACAGAGCCACTTCAAATTATGTGGCTACAAGACCCTTGAAACTGATTGGAATAAACTTTTCGTAATCTATTTTCCCCACAAAGTAAAGTTATACTCCCCCGCTGAACCCCTACCTCGAAAAAAGCCGAAGGAAATTAATTATCTCTTCTCGATCCCTTACCATTAATAAAGAAAAATCATGCGGGCTTGTGGTTCCTTCTTGTCCAAGCACTTAATTAGAGAACGAGGAGACACCTTTCTAAAACCAAATGGAAAATCAATTACGTCTTTATTCACTGGAAAATTTCACGAGAATCAAAAGTGCCTTGAAAATAATTGGAATAACCTCCTACAAATTAAAATTTCTGTCACTTTTGTTGGTGAAGAGAATCAGTAGAAAACTAGCGATCTCCCTCTTTTGACAATGAGCAGCCGAAGTGCCATTTATCCATGTAAAATGAACAGCAATTAATTCCTATGAAATCACGCATTGTCACTTAAAAACGTGCTGATACATACCTATATGTATACATATTATTCATATTACTCATTATGTTACTAATTAATTCTATAGAATACGCTTTTTTCTAATCAGCCGCTCATCCAAATTATTTGTGAGCTGTAGACTTTAAGCTACTGTGTTGACATTTGTTGGATATTGTACAATAGCTTTTTCTTTTCCTTTTGTTTGTTTTGTGAGCATTACATCACCTATAAATAGGATTGGAGTTGTGAAACGTTACTTTCGTTCAGGGTGCAGAAGAAACGGGGTCTTGGAGGACGAGGGATAGATGTGAAAAATAGTACGTTTTAATCGATAAAATCCTCTAGACCTAGTAGAAGCTACCTCTACGTTCACAACAAAAGACTAGCTATGGGAGGAGAGAAACTGGTTAGTTGTGCGAACATGAGTATCCTTTTGGAAGCGCAAGAGAAGGTAATTGAACAAATAGAGAAGATACGTATGTATGCAGAGAAGTTGCATCTGCACGCACTAAGCTGATTGTGCGAGTAGGGGAGTAAGCGCGGGTGATCAGAAATTGGATAACCTAAAGAAGAACATTGCATGTCAGTGTTGACGGGTTGCACGTACCAGTATTTTGGGCGTTGTTGAAAGGTTTTACGTTCAATGGGGACGAGGACTGACAAAACAAACACCAGGTGAACTGTACACAAACCACCAAAGAGACCTTTTTTTCTAATTTTAGCTATTCTAGTCGGTAAATTAACCCTCGGACATACAAGGAGAGAGGGGGGAAAGCCAATCCCCATAAGGTAATTCAAAGTTACCCAAAGATGTTGTTCATTCTCCCTTCGCGGAAATTTTGATGAGCCAGTTTTGATTTTTGACGCTGCCAAAAATCTACTTTTTTTACATAATTCCTTATTTTTTTCCAGTTCTCTCTATCAAGTTGCAGAAATTCTTATATTTTCGCTTGTCATAAGCATTTTAGCCTGATTTTGTTTTAATGTCAGTCTTTTTTTGAAATCCAAGATGGCGGATCCAATATGACGAATGAAATGACATCATTTGAAGTCATATGAAGTCATAACCAAAAATAAATGGTTTCACCGTTGTAGAGCAGGCACAGGGCTGTCTCCTCAATGTAAATTTATTCTGCTGTGACTTAACATAATGAAAACCCAAATGAGGGGCTCCATCCCCCACCACCCCTCACACCCCACAATTTGTACCCTACCGCTACTTTGCTTTTTCGTCCGAGGATTAATTAAGCATTTAATTCTGATCAGTTTGTAACTTAGGAACCTAGTTTTCGCGTTTATGTGAATGTTTAGAAACTATATCAAGAGATATATATCTATTTGAAGTTTTTCCTTCAATTTTTCACTTCAGCTTTACGAAATTATAATAAACAACTTAGAGAATGTATTGTGAGTGCTTTATTGGAGTTGTTTATGTGCTTCTTCGTGTTCGACAGGGCCTGTCATTGTGACGCAGTTGGATGGATATCTGAGAACTGGTAACTTGAATATCAAAAGTGTTGTTCTACAATGGAACAATTGATTAACAACAGAAAATGAAAAAGTGAAGGATTCTGGTAGTTATAGTCAAATGACACCTTTGTGCAAACCGCTAGTTGCCAAAATCAACCAGCTCAGATGGATGCGATAACGATGTTTTGTTAATTCGCCACAGAACAGTTTGAGGTATTCCATACCTATCAGCCAGCTTGGGGAGACGTTTATAACTAACCAATCAACTACAGAATGCCAAAACTCTATTCCTGCACTTGCTAAAGGTTCAAATGTCTCTATTTACGGAAACACACCCTCCCTTACTCCCTTTGAGCCCAGAGCTCGCGCACTCAAAATTTGACATCTGCGCATTTATAAACCGCACTGGACGGAGTATTGAATCATCTTAGAATGCCAAAAAGGTATTTCCGCACTCAAAAATCTTTTCCGAATAACCACAAGTTCCGCTATCCTTCTTACTTCCTATGGGCCCCAGTGCTCAATTGGCCCCGATTTGATATTAGTGTATACCTAACTCGGAGGACTGGACTGAATTTTGAATCATGGGGCCGGGCACTTCCCATGAAAACAAAGTTTTAATAAATATAGAAATGGGAACAAATGGTAACTGAGGAAATTTCTTAGCTGGGAAAGCTCTAGAAAATCCGGAAAATGTTGGAATTTCCGAAGTGCGAACTATTTAACCGAAAACTTTGGAAATTACTGAAGGAAGATCAAATGGAATGGAAATTCCCGGTAAAAATAATATATAGATTTAGGCCAGCCTAAAAGCGTAGCTCCTAGGCCGGGTTGTTCAAAGCCCGATTAAGCTAACCCAGGAAAAGGTAGAATTTTGATTTGAGTTTTGTAACTTTGCGGTGAGGTTTTCTGTATGTTGTTTGGCCTTCTGTTTTGAGTTTTAATAATCACCATATACACAAAACAAAGCAGCAAAAAACATTTTTTAGAAGAAAAAGTTATAATTCGGTTAACTTCTAATCCTGGGTCAGCGTTAACCGGCTTACGAACAATAACATACCGCTAGCCATGATAACCATGAGAAAGTCAACTCATGGGTTTCCTTTTCTTTCCTATATGGGTATGGGGCTCCGTTTGGCGGCCCTTCGGGCCGCCGGAGCTCCGCTATTAGAAATACCTCACAAGGTTGTCCACTTTTCCGGAAATTCCGGAAAATGCTGTTCCGTGACTGAAAATTTCCGGAAATACAAACCGAAATTTTTGTTTGAATGGAAAGCGCCTAGCTAGGGTATTTGAAGATTAGAATTTATCCGGTAGCTGAAGAAATGTATCAAGTACACGTATAACGTGCATAAAAATGCCCTTTGGTGGTTTTTGACTTATCATTATGAATTCATTTGTCATCAGGTCATGCGAGTAGAGAGAGAGAACAGAGGAAACAATGACGTATCGCTGAAAGTCAATTAGCGTCAGACTTTGTCTTGGTGGACAGAAACGTCCCTAGTTGTAAATGCTGATGTCCAATATGATCGCTTTGATCGTTGCAATAGCTATAGAAAATGGTCAGCGATCCTTACGACTACCGGTTTCCATAAGATCGCTCCAATCGCTGTCTTAACGTTCGCGACGATAGCCTGAGGATTTCCAAATAATTTCAACGACTGCTGAACATTTTTGACAGCGATTTTAGCGATTACATGTACATCCTGAGGCGACATCAGTAGAAACCGTTTTTTGCGTCATAATTTTTTTCTGCAATTCTTTGTGGGCAGGGCAGGGTGGGTAAATAGCTAAAACTCTAGATGAACCTCAACTTCGGCAAACGTTCGGCTTATATTCGGCTGATTCGGTTTAAATTAATTTAGATAGTTTAATTAGCACTGGATGATTTGGGTTCGGGCCTCTCCTTTTCCTTTCCAGGGTTTTATAACTCAGTCTTCGGTTATTTCATTCATTGATTTAATTATTCGTTTCAAGATTTAACGTTCGGCTTTTCTTCAACACAGTTATGTTGGTTTTGTTTCGGCCACACTTCGGCTTCTACGCAATCGGCTACCGGTTAGCTAGTGTTTTGTAATCGTGAACAAGAATTTCCTGTTTCCTTAGTTCCTGTCAATGGCAGTATTATCACTGCTATTGACAAGAACTTTTACTTTTAATGACAGCATTATCGTTGTTATTAATAGGGTCTTTTTTTCAGCTTAAGGTCCATCCAGACGTATATATAAAAAATCTATCTAATTAATCACAAAGTTTAGGAAACTAGAGATCAACAGTTTAACACAGGAACGAAGACTGTTTTATCTTCTCCTATCACGTTAAGCTGTCACTTTCTAGTTGCAGATAGTTAACTAGTTTATACTCAAGAGTAGAGGGTATCTGGGACAAAGCACACACCCCAGTTAGCTCCCTTACGAATTTTAGGCAGCCTCCAAAATCGATCTACCGGACACTTGACCAACAAGATGGATCCTGCAAAAAGATCTTCATGTATCAAGAGAGTCAACAGACAGCTATAGCATAGCCTGGAAGTTGAGAGGCTTATCTCACTTAAAACAGCGATAACAACCAGATAGCTAGCGTTGCCTCGTGGGAGGAATCTCTTTGAGGAATTCGCCTGCATTGCACTTCGCAGGCGCAGGAAGATTAGATCGTCTAGAAATTGTAGCCGTTGGTAGACTTCACACCTGGCGGAGCAACTGGAGGGCATCACTTGGACCCTGGATCGACACAAGCTAAATCTAAAACAGTTGTTAAGACCTCTTAAGTTGAATACTAATTAATTGCTAGGGTAAAGAAGAAGAGCCAATTTGTCGCGGAATAGCGAGACATTTTTAGGGAAAATTAGTTAAGTAGCCGCAATGTCGGCAAAACACGTGGATCAGGACAACTGGAACAGCAAAAAAACACTGGACCCACTGAAATGTCTAATCGATGACAAAACAACATCGGCTTCTATCACATCTGAGTTGGTCAAAAAAAATACACAGCATAGAGAATAACCATAGAAAAAGTGTGTACCACACTAGTGACACGCTCGATTCTTTTTACCACACGCTCAATTCTTTTAATTTTGGGCCAATCTCGAATGACTTCACAAAATTATTCCGCATTCCTCCTTATTCACTGATCAGGTACGTATACATGCTACAAAATTGATTCGCTCTGAGGTCGATGAATAATTCTTAATTTATGTAAGTCTTTCTTAATTAGGTAATATTAAATCATGTTTACCGATAATAACATAAAGGTTCTTGTGATTGTCATTTTTTCCACGCGGGCGAACGAATGCTGTAGGGCATTGGAATATAACGCCATGAAGTCTTACGACGATGTGCATTTTAGAAAGTAGCGCGACTTGGTCTCAAACGGCATGCTGCCGTTGCTTTCAAGCAATTAAAATGGTCTTCATCAAAGAAGACTTTTTTCCGATCTTTGGTGAGGCTGAATTAAATTGGACTTTTCAAACCACTGCCGTTCTTTTGTCATGCCACTGCCTAGCCAATTTCTTATTTGAGTTCGGCTCGGCAGAAGCACGACTTTTGGACTAGGCCTTTTACAATGAAATCTAAAGACGGTGCTTCCGGAAGTTGACACTTCGCTGCATATGAGATCCCGGGAGGGGCTCCCACATAAAATGGACGGGGGTGCTCGTCAGAAATTTTGAAAAGAACTCCTGAGAGGTATCAAGATCCTGTTTTGTGGGCGTGGCTTGAAACTTTTTTCACCCCTAAGAGATACCAATTCTAAAACAATACACCATCTCCTATCATATTTTCTCGGCTCAATACCCTGAAAAATACCGTGAAAGCTGTTGCTGTGAATCCTCTGAGAATGAAAACCCTAAGAGGGACCAAATCCACTTTTTTAACCCCTAAAAGATAAGGCGAGCCCCTCCGTCCTGTTAATATGGAAGCCACCCTCCCCTCCCCTCTTCCCCCACCCGGGTATGAGATATGAATTCGTGGACTGTTGACGGGTAGTCGGCTGGTTCATGTCCTCAATTTCTAGCTTTGGTGTGACTGCCTCTACTGCCGGTACTTTTTTTTTTTTTTTTCAATCTGCTACAGTTGTCTTTCCTTCATATGGATAGTTCAGAGACGAATACTTCTATAAATTAACTTCTAAGTCTTCTTAACAGCATTTTTTGCCCGGGAAGAAATTTCCTTCTTCATATATTTTTTGATTTCTCTTTTAAAAGGCAAAACAAATTTGAACCGTTCAACTTTGTTTTGACTTCTATCATATTATAATAGTAGGCGACTAATTTTAGGTTCAACCGTCATGAACTTATATCGTAGGCTACGATATAGATTATCTCGATCATGGTATGAATTGTACCGCATCAGATACACATTGTATAGACCCTGTATAGGATCTTTTGAAGGGACGTGAATCGATAAGTAAGTGGAACCTCTCCGCGGCCACGAATTTACATACATACTCAGTCGTGCTATTGTATACATAGCGTCTGTTGCTGTAATTCGAAAAATTGCCTTTTACAGTTTGTAAAGAACAATTGATCTCTGAATGAGGGATCGAGCGAAACGATTTTTAAGTGTGGTTGCTTTTAGATCTCAGCTCTATCTTGTTTACCAGTTACGCACAGCTTCACATGAAATAAAAATATAAAATATTTGCAATTTAATTTTTTTTCGCCTGTACTGTGTTCAGTATAAAAGCGTTGGATATGTTAATAACGGTCACATTCACAGGAAACATAATCATTAGTTACGCTTGCTTCCTCGGTAAACTATGTGTTGATAAGTCAGCAAACTTTAATTCTCTTTTGTGCTGCATCAGCGAAGTCTTCGCAGAAGAAAACATTGTTACGTAGCGAGCCAACATAATTCAACAATGCACCGAAGAAAGCAAAATATTAATGTTACCGCGACTGTTTATATATCATACTACGTTGTTCTAGTACTTAATTAAACGTTTAGACTAAACATCTTATAATTTAAAAAAAATCTGTATTAATTGACGTTTGTATTTAAGGCCAAGCGTTCTCAATCTCGCCCACTGACAACCGAAGTATCCTTGTTTGAGACACAGGTCAGTTCCCGTTTGTCTAAATTTCTCTTCAGTTGGTGTTATTAAGACAAGTCAGTGCTGCTGTTAAATGGTAATGCATAAAAAGAAACAATAATAATTAAACAAGCAAAGAAGAAAAGGATAATAGATATTGCCTCAGGGGTGATACTGAACAAGTTTCAGAGGCAATTTCGTGTTCGCTTTATTAGCATTTTTTATTCAACTTACTTTGGCAACGAAGACACAGTCAGCGAAGGAACAACAGTTTTATTTACACAAGTTGAGCTACGCTGAACTTGTCGAAGGCTTCACATCTTTGTTATTTGAAAGGTAAGTGTGATAGATTAGTGATTGATCTTCAGTATGACTGCTTCTGCATGCGATGCATACGAATACGAATTGACTTTGGTGGAAAATAACAAAAAAAAAATTGACTTCTAATTTTTCTAAATCGATAGCCTCAGCACGGAAAAGGTTTGAAATATATCCTGCAACTGCCTTTCATCCAGGGCTAAAAAAAACCTGCAATTTACAGATCACATATGTTCCATCTTAATATATATTTAGAGAGAGCAAAAATGTTAGTGCCAAGAAAAATAGTTGCTACGCGAGAATAAGCATGACGTGGCGAAAGTACTTGGCTTTTCTTCAACGTTATCAATTTTTTTAAGAACGTGAAATAAAAGTTCTTCTGTGATTGTTATCGAACAAGGTATATTTCGCAGCCAAATATTTACTCAGAGAGAACATGAAACAGAATGTCTGATAGTTAAGAAGAATCTATCTGATACAACCGGCCCAAAGCAGTTTCTAGTTAACAAATGTTCAGAGTTTTTCGACTCAACATTTCAGATACAATGCCGGTCAACAAGCGGTTGCGAATAATAAAAAGAGCACAGTGAATAAAACCATTTCATTTTGACTTACAGGAGGAAATGATGGCCGCTATATTTGTATTGCTTCTGGTTACTGTCTTCCATGGTTATGTCAGTGGTTATCCTGTCACAGGTATGTCTATGATCGATCATCAACATTTTTATTCCCGCTTTGTTTTAGTTTTTCTTATTCCGTGGAATTAACCGCGGAATCATTAGCTACTCTTGTTCGAGATAACATATAAAGGCCGCTTTTTGGCGAGAGGGTCCACTGATTAATTAAAGAAAAAAACAAAACAAAATTCTTTGCTTTGAAAAACAACCTAAACGAAAGATTTTTAACCTTTCGCGAGTAAAACAGAGCCACGCAAATTATGTGGCTACAAGACCCTTGAAATTGGAATAAACTTTTCGCACTCTATTTCCCTACAAAGTAAAGCTATACTCCCCCGCTGAACCCCTACATCCAAAAAAGCGAAGGAAATTGATTATCTTTTCTTGGTCCCTCACATTAATAAAGAAAACTTATGGACTTGTGGTTCCTTCTTTCCATGCACTTAACTAGAAAAC
Source organism: Orbicella faveolata (assembly GCF_042242905.1). Classification (NCBI taxonomy): domain Eukaryota; kingdom Metazoa; phylum Cnidaria; class Anthozoa; order Scleractinia; family Merulinidae; genus Orbicella; species Orbicella faveolata. Next base: position 30,131,169 of record NW_028301553.1, read on the forward strand.
GAGGAGATACCTTTTTAAAACCAAACGGAAAATAAATTACACCATTCTTCATTCACTGGAAAATTTCATGAGAATCAAAAGTGCTTGAAAATTAGAATAGCCTCCTACAAATTGAAATTTCTGTCACTTTTAACGGTGAAGAGAGTCGGTAGAAAACTAGCGATCTCTCTCTTTTGACGATGATTAGCCGAAGTGCCATTCATCCATGTAAAATGAACAGCAATTAATGCCTACGAAATCACGCATTGTCACTTAAAAACGTACTGATACATACCTATATGTATACATACATCACTTTATTCTGTCTCGAAATTTATAGAGTAGCTAAGAAGCTAATATCTTCGAGAAAAATGACATTGTAAATGTAAAAACAACACGTAAACTTCTACTAACTATTATGTTTGACTATTAGAAAATTAACATCTAACCAGTGTAGTAATCAGCAATTATGCCTGAAAGGAAACTGCTTTCACGAGGCGTTTAAATCTAGACAAAGTACTGACTCCGTTCTATGTTCTCAGGTAGAAAGTTACAAGTTTTGCAAGCAACATACTTAAGTATGAAGACCATAAGAATTGGAAGCAGTTTTACACAATGAAAATATATCAGGTCCTCTGGGAAGGTATAATATATGTTAGTTGTTTCTTTATTCCTTATATTTTCTTGAACAGGTTATGCTCTCTATTTCCCACGCCAAGGAGTGACTGATTACGCCAACCTCCGGGGCATGCGCAGTTTGACTCAGTTTACTGTGTGCTTCTGGATGAAGTCGAGTGCTTCAAATACTGGCACAGCATTCAGTTATGCTGTACCAAGGCAGGCCAATGAGCTGCTCATCTACAACTACAATGATTTCCGTCTGTACATTGGAGACACATTCATGTAAGCTAAATTTAATTTAGTAGTTCAAATTTAGCGGTTTTGAATTGAGGTGAAACGTGACATCTAATAGTCATAGAGGGAGAGTTTCCACGCAGAATGATTTAAAATTATCCTTCTGCTAATCTGATGAATAATGGAATCGGAAAAAAAAAAACTTTTCTTGGTGGCTGGCCAGCCATTGATATACATGCATTTTACTAAGAAGCTGAGATATACTTTAATAGTCTTCAATACTCATTGTCTAAAGTTACATGAAGCAAAGTCAACCATTATGAACCAATTGTCTCGTTTACAAACCTGAATGTGTGATACGGCTTATATTGGATTCACTCAAGCAGTCATTTGCATCAACAAAAATATTCTTCTTCCATTGGCAAGGATTTTTATGACAAGCATTTTTTTTTATTATTCCTAATGATCTTAGCTAGAATTTGAAAAGGAAAAATTGTAAAAACAAGCTTGAAATGTGTTGTGACTGAAATCGTTTTTTCAAGGAACTAAGACCCGGTCTTAATTTTTTTCTACTGTTCCAGGCGAGTACATGGGTCAGCTAATGATGGCAGATGGCATCACATTTGCGTGACGTGGCGAAACAGTGATGGTATGTGGCAATTCTACAAAGATGGGTCACTACGCAGGTACGCCAGAAATCTACGCAGAGGATACACTATAAGAGGAGGAGGATCCCTTATGCTGGGACAAGAACAAGATTCAGTTGGAGGAGGCTTCGTTTCCAGCCAGTCCTTCCAAGGGTCCTTGACCAATGTCAACGTGTGGTCCTACGTCTTGACGGCAAGTACAATCAAGAGTCTGTCGAAGTCTTGCCTGTTAGGGGTGGGGAACGTGTACAGGTGGTCCGACTTCATTTATGGCGTCAATGGAAAAGCCGCAGTTTACGTTGTTATTCCATCTCCTTGTTATCCGCTCAGTTCTTGGGGATGATTACTCCGCGGCCCCAGACACATTGTGTTCAATCTTTTCAAACAAATATGGCCAGGTTAAGTAAAACTATGGTAACTGTAAAGGGAATCCCACAACTGTGAGGGTTTAACGTAAAATATAAAGTAATAGCAGACCAGCTGCGAACACAAGTGTACAAGGATCAGAATAAAAGCTGTTTTCATAGCAAATGTTTGTTCCTCAGTTGAAATGCCTCTACAACGTAAAGGGGTACCTAACGAAGGTTTTTTTTTCTCAAATGCTTGAGAACTGGCTCTGTAGGTCAATTTTAAGCTGTGTTATAAAATTGTCATCTGTTTTGTCATTCTAGGGGAACTTGAGTCTTTTTTAATTTATCAGGGAGTTTTTGTCTATTTCACGAAAACCTCGGGTTTATTGCCTTTCAAACAACTCTCATAGCTGATATTTTTGCGGTACCCAATACGACGTTTTTTTATCAATTTGTAAACCGGAGGCAATAACTCTCTGAAATCAGGAATGTTTGAGGTGACAATTCTCTTATAGGAAATCGAAGGAGATCGATTAAAGGCAAGAGAAAGTGAGTCATCTTCTCTTGATTAAAGGTCTACCTGAAATATTATTTACCAAAACGATGCGTTGGGTGCCTCTGAATTTTAATTGGCTGAAACTCCATTCAAAGTCATGCCCTCGATCGAGTTGAAATAACACGATGATTCGCGTGATTATCGATTTGAATGAGTCAGTTTTAATTAGGATTGGACTTCTGAAAAACTTCAACCTCATTTTCGTTTTTGTTTTTTGTTTTGTTTTTGTTTTTTTGTTTTTGTTTTTTTTTTTGTTTCAGGCTCTCTTACTATTCTTAAACTTACCATCTCCATATTGAGATTGGGACCCAAATAACTAAATAGACCCCTCCCCCCCCCCCACCCCCCAGTGGAAGATACTGGTTAGAAAAAGTGGCTATTTCATTCAGACCAGGGAGGGGTAGGGGGTGAGGAAGTTTACCTTTTACTAGGACGTCGGTTTAGTGATTTCCCCTTGGATATGAGATCAGACGAAGGGGATGGGGGATGCTGGAGAGGGGGGTAGAGGGCTGGGTTCCTTCAAGATTGCTCTTAGTTGCGGGTGATTTGGGTGCCATATCTCCATGAGTGTGTCCTTTAGGTTAGGCACCACCAACTCCTGGTTAATTTTAATTTCTTAAAATTGTCCAGAGACGAATGGAACAGCATTTTCCAGTAATTGCATGCTGGGGAATGGAACGCTTCCAAAATTTTCGGAAAAGAGGAGAACTTCAGCTCGGGAGGTGTATCCAAATTTAATTTTCGCGAGTTTCTTCTCAATTAGGAAATAGTTTGACAGTTTTCGGATTTTCTGGAAATTTTCTAGGAAATTTCGATACCATGCCATTCGCTCCCATTTTTTATTAAATTTTCGGGGTTTTGGTCAAATGAAAAGTCCCCTGTGTAATTTTGTCCCCTTTCACAACTTTCGTGGTCTACTTACTTTTGTTAAACTTCATCTGCATCGTATGTATTTTTTAACTAGCTCAAACAAAATTTATTTTGATTAAAGACTGATTAACATGAAGTATAAGGAATTCCACTAACGATAGGACCTCGATAGAGCTAATTATGGGCTTTCGGTTGTGCAGCACTTTAAAAATATACAGCTGCCAATTTTATATATCATTCTTACGTATTTCAATGCGATACCTTTCTTTGCTCATGTTAATATACTTAGTGCAAGGAATATGTTAAGAATTCTCTCGCCTTCCGAATCGTGTTATTTAACAGAGCCAAAAGTGTTCTAAAAACAATCATTTGCAATAACCAATTTCACTACGAAACCAACGAAACAAGAATAAATTTTCAAATGACCAATTAACTGTTAGCTGATGGTAGATGATTGTAATATCCACAGAGCGAGCCCCTTACGTAAGTTGTAGCGAGTAAATGTGTCAGCTTATATCTGACCAAATTCGCAAAAACATGTCCGCATTGACTCAAAGACAGTCCCACCGGCCAGA
>NW_028301553.1:30817500-30897500 GCF_042242905.1 Orbicella faveolata
AGAATCGTTCAAAGCATACAACTTAAAATATGAAAATTACGTAATCTTCTGCCCCAGCAACTCACGTTCAACACGCTAGTGCCTCCAGCTACAGATCCAAGACACGTATCGTAGCCTTTCATATTGGAGCTTTTCTCCTTGGTAAACGCCAAGGCCACCCAGCCCGTCGCTTTCACTTCAACTGCAATGTACATCATGTCTGAAGTGGCGTTGTGCGTCCAGTACACATTATACTTGGAATCGTCATCCAAAGTAGCCTTGCTGTCGTACTCTGTTGAAAGATCTGCAAACGAAGTTCCACAGAACAGTAGCAAGGATACTACCACTGACAGCTCCATGTTCCGAAGCAACGCTGACGCCAATGACTCAGCAGCCGACTTTCGTCTTCAGGAATACCTGTCGTTCCGAGGAGGACTTGGTTCGAAAGCAGGACGGGGCAAGGGAAATTATTTATCAACTAAGCGTGCATTTCCTTTTATGCGTGTTTATCGAACGAAAAAAAAGAAAGACGCCAGCATCCAGCCATCCAAAGTGAACAAGCTTGGTCAATAAAGGATTTCTTTTATGGAAAAAGACTACTATTTTCTTTCAAGACTTAGCGGGTAATCCCGAGCGGACAAGATAGCTAGTACCGTTTAGCCCGCTCGGGTAGCCAATAATCGTATAAAGCAGGGTTTGGTTTATTTTGCCCGCTGACGGAGGTAAAATAAGCAAAATAATAACCACGAAAAAAAGCCTTGGCCAATATCAAGAGAGGATGATATCGGGCTCTCTTGTCGATATCCCGTTCTTATAATCCATCAATTAATTTCTATCGCACGCTATTGGTCAAAACTCGTAACGTGACCAAATATGTTCAAGCTGAAACCGTGGAATATCAGAGTGATATTCACCAATTTTCAAAGGAACCCGCTTGTTACGAAAAATATCTGAAGGATAATAAACAAAAAAGCCTTCATTTATGCTCGTAATATTTGTCCTTAGAGATTATCTGTTCCTCGAAACTCACAGTTTTCCTCGAGCTCTCGGAAAACTGTTCGCTTCTCGGAACAGATAATGTCCGCAAGCAAATATCTGAGCATATTTTCGTACCAAATGAAGGCTCTTGTTTATTTACTTATCCCACTAATTCGCCGTTTCACCAAATTAGGTCAGGAAAACGCGCAAAATATTTAGTAACATTATAAACACGCAAAGAAAACCACTTGGCCGATATCAGGCCTTATTATCCCACTGAGGAGCACATTAAGTCCAGAGAACGCGCGAAATATGAACCCTTATGGTATGGCTGACTTCGCGAGAGGGCAAGAGGAACCAAATGCTGGGCTGTGATTGGCTACCGAGCAGGCAAGATGCATGTGAGTAACCGGTCGTGTAGTCGATTAACCCCTAACCGTTTAGCCCCCGACCACCAGTCGAAAACACTCTATTTCTCGTTCTTTAAGCGTGATAACGTCCACTATAGCAGTTTTTCTAGACCTTGAGTGTGCATTGGTTCCTTAGAAACAAGGGACAACATCGATCTCATTTTTGGTAAATATCACACTTTTCCTCTTATCCAAAATAAGTTTAATAATTAAGTGATGGTAACCTTCCGTTTACAAAACAAATTAAAGCTAACCATTACACATTACTCTATAAAACCTTGCCCGATATCCAAGTCAATATAAACTGGAAGATCACCAGACCAAAATGGTGTACGGGGCCTTTGCTTTGCCACAAAAAGGAAGTGATATGTTTATATATAGTGCAAGCCCTGTCGTAAGCTACTTATAGCCTTGTTTCATATGACGCGATCTTTAACACGCATGTTCACGATTGTACGTTCTTGACATTAATCCACGTGATATTTCTTACGAAGCTCATTGGACCAAATGCACAGGAACCACGTGCAGCACACGAGGCATACTAATGTAATGATCACCGCGCCACTTCCGAGCATCTGTTGCGAATCGTGGAACTTGATCTGGCAATAAAATAATAATGACCCATTATTTGTGTGGCATGTTTGCTGTGCACGTAAAGCGGTCTAAGCTTTCCATGTAAACAAACGCAGCGTCACCGCACTCGCCATTTCTAGACCCTCCTGCAATTTCTGAAACCGGATGTGATCTAAAAATATCTTGAAAGGGATGACCTTAGTAACAAGGCCTACATGAGAGATAAAAACTATCTCACTCTTCATTCCCTCTTTTCGCACGTGCGGTTCAACATTCGATCAGTGAAGGGGGAAAAACGTACCTCGCAACATTCTAAATGTACGTCTTCACGTTTTTCTTAGCTTTGCGCTGAACTATAGTTAGGGCACAACGTAATACGTTGTTACGGAATAAACAAAAGGTAGCTAGCAAAAGGCAGTTTTAATTGGTGGCAAGGAAAAGATTCTAAACCAATATATTTCTCCTATCTCTGGGCTCAGTTGTTAAAAGGCTAGACAACGCTATCCAATGTATAAATCGCTATTCAATGGACAATTGGTGGCAAAACAAACTTCACTTGATATATCAATATTCTAACAAGGCTCTGAAGTTCTCGGGTCAAAATTGTAGATTTTTAAAGTTTTTTTCTGTCCTTCAATTCCCAAGAGAGACTTCGATACAAAGAAAACAACACCAAACATAGAAGTTTGTCCTGAAAGCCTCGGAACCATGTTAGAATATCGATATATCGAACGTGGCCTATTTCAATTAAGGATTGTGTAAGTTGAAAACGTGCAAGATCCTATTGAGACGGTACAGGCAGGGGTGATAGAATCTCTGACTCAGTTATAAATTGATTGTTAGTGATTTCTCAGCTATCAATTAGAATTTCAGCCTATTCCTCAGCTAGCAGTGAATTTTGTAGATCTCAGCTCTCAGCTATAGGTTAAAAACGTGTCTTTTGATATAGCAACTACTGTCAGTTAAGTTTTTGGTCAGTTATCAACTACCGATACGTAACTGAAGCTCGTCCATTCCCTTTATATGTGAGAGTCAGAAAAAATAGAAATTAGTCAAGCTAATCGTATGAAGGATTTACACTATGAATGATATTTGAAAATTCTCTCAAAATTGCACGAGTCTTTGAAGTAGACGAGTGCAACTTGAAAGAATTTTCAAATATCCTAAGTAGAGTAATTCCCGAATTGCTCGATCGAGCTTTCATACGATAACTCATTTATTATATGACAGAGAAAATTACGAACGCGTGCGTGTTAATTTGCTCCGCGGTGCGAATTAAAAATAACGATAAATTGGCCTGCTCTCAGCGAGCCAATCATAATGGAGAGATTTTCTCGATCATATAATAAATAACCAAAATTTCATGATCACGAGGATATTAATTAAATCAGCTTGTAAATACAGTGAATCTCGCTGAGTGGTGTTTTAGGAATATTCCTCGACCACTAGCTGCAGTGGAAAAGTTAGTAAAAACTCCTTGTCCCTTTTACACCTAAACAGGAAGCGCTATATGACCCGAAGTTTCGTTCCGAAGATAATTGTTGGACAACTTTCGATAAACACTCATCCATCCCTGCCCGCCAGACCGTTTAATTCTAAAAAAAAATAACCGTTATTTACCTGTTATCTTCACGCGATTACGCGACCACGGGTTTTAACTTACTCTATTTCAGAGCAGATCAGAACATTCGACAGGATTAGAAACTGGCTCACTGTAAAGGAAGTCTAATTTCGTCTTGGAAGCCAAATGATGGTTCTTGGCTGCGTTCTTCCTCTTTTCTTACGTTCTAGTGTACTTGTGTACCAGCAGGGTATAGTTAAACTACAGTCACAACTGAAATCGATCTCTCCGCAGGTGATTAGGAACCTGGTGGGACGCATGCGTATGACGATATCTGAGCTGTAAGATTTCTTATCCGAAATGAGGAGAGGCCTGGGGATGAGTCGTGCTAAATCTTGTGTATATACCGAAGTCTCACTAATGATATGCACTTCAACACTTTTAAGACTCGTAAACCATTGTTTCACGACCCGTACGAGTCGTACGAAAAGGAAGATGCCATTTTCGGGTCGTATCAATTCTTGTACAATCTTCGACACAGCTTTAAATGAATTTCGCACTTTTCGACCAAGCTTTACAGAGCGTCGACTAAGACTGCCGTTATACATGCAAATTCATCAGATCGAGTAACCAGCGACTCCTTTCATTTAAGGAAAATTCAAAACATCCCTGTCAAAATACAGTTGCCATGGCAAAATCAATGGAAGTTTTTTTAACCAATTATTTATCAAACCGAATTGTTCTTAGAGAAGGGTAAGGAAAATTTACCAAATTTGGAATTCATTGCTACAATGCTTTTGATCAATGTCACAAGAGTTCAAAGTTGGTTTCAGCATAGCTTTAGAATTGTTGTATTTAACCTACTCTCAAGTGAGGTTTTAAAGGGCGTTTTGTAGTTGTTTGCAAATCCGAGTGGTCAAATAGTGAGCCTGGGCCCCATATGCAAAATGGGGCCTGACTATAATCTAAACTTCTCAAACTCATTAATAATTCATCAAGTTTAAGCACTGGAAATCATGACTGTGACGGTGTTTGGATACCTGATCTTAATTAGCATAGATTTTTATGATTTTGCTCCCGTTTTCTTCTTAGTTTTAGTATCGATTGAGAAGATATAAACATTCAAGACAGTGTTTGATCACATTTCCCAATACCTCGAAGTTCGTCAAAAATACCCCGCTACGCTTCGTATTGTCAACCCGCTTCTAAGTGTCGCTATAAAATGTTTAAGCAAGCAACCGGAACGATGATCCTGCTGGTATACGTTGGATCAATAATGATCTAATCGGCTTCACATATAAAATGAAGAATACAAAAGCAAAAACCGACACAACGTCTAACGTAGGATGATTTTTTGAAGGTGTACTATATTTCAGCTGGCCAAACCAGCCTTCTTCGGGTATAATGAGAATTTTACATTGAGACGTGTTTTTATGTAGCCGATATTTTCGTAATACCGGAAATACGTAAAACTAATTGACAGTGTAAAAAGATAAGCATACGGTAAACTAAAATAACACAATAAAAGAATATAGTAAAAGGTGGAAATGTTATGTGTGAAAATAATAAGGTGAAAATAATAAGGTGAAAATAGTAAGTGTGGAAATGTTGTGAAACACAGTCTTTCGTCTTTGACATATTACTTGCACCAATGTTATCAGAACAGGCTATAATCATGGAGAAAGGTTTCTGGAAACCGGGTGGGGGGAGATATTGATTTTCAAGCCAACAGACCGCTCAAAATTGAGCAAAGTCTTCTTTATGAGATTGCTTTACCTTAATGGTAGTAAGCTAATAGATTTTTTTCGCGAAATCATTGTCATAATGACTTTAAAAGTGTTATTTGACAATAAAAATAAACGGTAAAAGTTTGCGACGTTTCGACCGCTCTTCGGTCATTATCAAGCAAGATGTAAGAAGTAAAATTTGCATAGATATATATGGCTACAAAGAGGTAAGAATGTGTGACAATTATTAATAAAGTAAAAATATGTAAAAAGTATGTAAAAGAATTTACAAAGTAGTGCTTAAAACAATAAAAACATGTAAAACTAATTAATAAAGAAAAAAAAAAGATTATTTAAAAACTTTCGCAACAGAGTCAGATTGTATAATCTGACTCTATTCGTGCGAAAGTTTTTTAATATATATATCTATGCAAATTTTACTTCTTGCAAATTTTACTTCTTACATCTTGCTTGATAATGACCGAAGAGCGGTCGAAACGTCGCAAACTTTTACCGTTTATTTTTATTGTCAAATGTTTTAAAAAACCCTTACTGATAAAAGTGTTATTCACACACAAATCTTGCCTTGCAACGCAAAAGAATATTTTGGAGGCTCATTGACTTTAAAACTTGCTGAGCAAAGAAACAAAGAGATCCTATTAATGACTCCTAATAGCCGAAAAATAGATTGTAGGAAAATAATATATGTGAAATTTCCTCTCGCTAATGGCATTATGACGAGTTCAGCTGGCAGTTAATTACTCCCAAATACGAGTGCTTTCATTAACATTTTGGGAATTAAAAAGAAAAAAAATTCGAAATTAAGAAAAATTTACGCCTGCGGTCGGCTTGGATTAGGAGGAACTAGCTCGCCGAGAAATTTGCTCAGTCAGTTTCATGCGACATGTTATAAAGGTACATTCGAATTAGCTGTACAGCTATAGGTTTTAGGGTTAGGGTTAGCGTTAGTTAATCTTTTGGGGTCATTCCCTTTAGATCAATGAAGCTGGAAAGTCGGGGACGACTTTGAAAGAAATAGCGCACTTAGGCATGAGAATCTCATGTCTCTATAAAGACTTCTAGTTGTTAGATCTTTTCTCAAGGATACTCTGAATTTTGCCGGTGGCTGGGTCATTGCATAATGTCCAGTCATTTTGTTTGCAACATATTCAAGATTCCTCCTTCGAAAACGCTTAGAAAAATGCGTTTTATATGTATCTGAAAAGTTTTGTATTTTGTCTTAAAACTGGGCCAGATATGTATACATTAGGCTCGATTTCCGCCGCTCTCCCGGGGTTCCCGAAACAGCGGCTGGTAATTGAGCCTACGTATGCGTGTGCAGTTCAATCTCTGTTTCTGGGCTGGGGTACAAGGCTCGTATTTTTAAGGCTATTTCAACCTGAAAATGCTTGTAAAATGTTGCTATATTTTCAACGCTAAAAGCAAAGTGATATTTCTGGAAATCATCCCAATGGGATATTGCAGTTAGCTCCAAGCTGGAATAAAAAAGAAATTGGAAAAAATAATAAAAAGTTGTTTTTCAAATTTCAAAACTGAAAAATAGAATTTATGAATATCTCAAGTTAAACTGCTTTCAGTTAAATTTTAACTGAACGACGCAGTTCATTAAAATTTAAATTTTAAACCTAGAATGATTCATTAAATTAAAGTAGCTATGTGCTATCTTTAGCTGTGATATCTTTTAAGTAGTGACCATCGCAGAGTTCAAGCTCACTAAAATATCTCTTTTGATAACTACCAACAAATGAAGATAAAACACATTTTTTTCGTCTTGCACCGTCTTTTGATAACTTTACTGGTTTATATACATGTAAGGGTTATTTCATGATATCGCTGGTAAAAAGCTAAAATATTCAAGCACACCAAATTAAATAACAGGCTTGGAGGAAATTAAAACTAACTTAGACGAAAACAGCTTGTAGCCACGAGTATCAATTGCGAAATCTGAATCTTAGCTCACATTTCCTAATGCACAACGTTCATTTTCAGAATCCCTGTGATTGCAACTGCATGCGGAAACTATAGAAATTGGTTAGCCTTGGAGATTTCTGATAGCATATGGTGAATGATTAAATACTTTTTCATGACATCTGCGGTAGAAGTTTTTTGTTGTTGGCGGAATTTCGTTTGATTTACTCCGTGGACGTTTTAAACGTGTTTTTTGGATTAAACTACAACTTCACTAAGAGGCCGCGGGCAGATAACTTCACAACACTAATTTACGCTTGATACTTTTTGCATTTTATGTCTTCTTCAATTTCTTTGATATTTTCAACAGCAATGGCTGGTTGGATGAAAGATTTATGACACCGCAGCGGGACTTTGAACAGTGGGTTCCGGTCTTTATTTTGCCGAAAACTTCCTGTTTTTGATTTTTTAGTTGTCGGGTCATAATTCTTGTACGCTTGAAATCGCGGAACTAAAAACAAAGGGGGTATTTTTCCATTTGTCTGCTAATCGACCCTGGCAAAACAAAACACTAATTGGAGAAGACGTCAGTCAAATACCACATAAATATGGAATTACATTGCGTATAGTTCGTCAGATTTCTTAAACTCGATAATTCGCACACTACGAATTTTGTTATTGTGACTAGGAAAAGGAGACCATTAACAGGCAATTCACAACTTAACAAACAAAGGTATGGGCCTATTTTCAATCACCCGTTCGTCCACCATGTGCACAGTTTCCTTGTAATACTTTCAACCACCTAGCTCAACTGTAACTTGTAATCGATACCCGCTTACATCAGAGAAAAAGTTCGCGTCTTAAAATTCTGATTCAAAAACTCGCGCGGTAACTGGGACTGTCCTCTTGTATGTGGCACAACTGTGAAGATTTTAACTACTGAAATTTAATTTTCTCCGTTTTTGATAAGCTGAACTCAGTCTGCCAGTTCATTTCGAGGTTACCGAAGCAATTTACGAGTTATAAACTAAACTTATTTTGGGAAATTTTTATCTGGCATTCTACCTGATTTCGGGCTAAATGTCAGAAATGTTGAATCCAATGCATTGAAATTTTGCATCAGAAACGTTAGGCAGATACTGAATACTTGAAAAGACCATTGAATGTAATTCAACGAGCTTTTAAGTTCTAATTTTTTTTGCTTGAGGTGAAACCGATATAAATTATAAATTGTGACAACAACTGAAAATAAGGGAGAAATATTATCGAAATTTACTCGCGCGAGAAATGTCTACTTTTGTTGTTTTCTTCAGACGTGGAAAGGCATGTATTCAATTTCACAAACAGCTGAACGAAAATTGGACAACAAACTCCAAAGGAAAATTAAAATAGATGATTCCGGATCTATAAAATTGTAATTCCAGGAGGCTGTTGAGTTCAAACAAAAAATGCCGGCCAAATTAGTATAGTTTACTTCCGTTGGAATGAAAAGCTTAAAAATGTTGGCGTCTGCATGTTACTTTGAACGAAATGAGCAGAAAGGACTGTACGTGAAGGGAAATAGTAAAAATAAAGGACTCAATTACATACGTACATTTAAAGAAAACTGCACAGTTATTTATATCATTATATATATGTAGGGTCGTGACCGGTAAAAGGCAAACCGAGGCATCTGCCTCGATAAAAATTTGGAATTGAAAGAAATATAGCAATATAAAAGAAGCGGTTTTTTTTTCTGATATTGCCTCGATAAGAAATTTAGTCTGGCCTCGACTTTGATGTAGAACAATTGCTAAACCAGTTTTCCTTTGAAATGCCGCGGGTATTTGTTAAAAACATAGCTGTTTTTGCACTCTAGGAAAAATGATCTTTTCCACCTCTCAGTTTAAATTTTTACTTTCTGTGAGTTAATTTGCCGGTTACGCCAAAATGTTTTAGTCTATCTTATGTACTTAATTCCCGAAAGCTTAAAGGTCTTAAGGGGTACGTACTGTAAATGGTAATTTCTCAGAATTAACCATTGAAGTTTTATCATATTCCGTAGTTCTGGAACGATCCCAGGATTCAAAGATTACATTTCCTTGACCAATGTTTATCAACGAGGGTCCGATGTTTTATAACTAAATCAAAAGAACCGAAAGCAAGACTCAATTGAAATGCAAATTGAGCTCTGGCACAAAAAAAGCTCAATTAGCGCCAATTTTATGACTTAAGTCTAAACCGAAATGAGAAGTTTCAGTAATAAAGAGGCGAAATAAATTAGACTTGGCAATTTACTTAAAGTGTTAAGGGAGTCAAAGGGGTCATCGATGAAATAGAACCTTACACATCAAATGAAATTTTATTAGATTTTTTTTCGTATTCTTTCCACCTGTCCGGTCCAACAATGTGTTATTATTGTTTTCACGCAGGAAACTATCTCAATAATTTATATAACTGCCAAGTAAATAGGTTGGTTTAATATTCTGAACAGAAGGGGGCTTACAAATTTCACTAATCAGACTGCAAAAAAAAAAAAAAAAAAGGAAAGATTTGACACCCGAGAGAAGGCGTTAAAAATTCGATGTCTACAATATTTTGAATTGTAATTGTTTGGCTATTGCTTCTTGGTCCGATTACATCCTTACAGTCCTTGTAAAACAGCAACAAAATGAAGTAAGCAAGGGCCTTTGAATATGGACTAAAGGTAATTTGAATAGTATTATCTCTTAAGCTCTTTGAAGCTAAAACACTGTGGTCGATCAAGCGATAATACATCGTTAAATCGTGTAAAGAGCCACGTATACCTTTTTGTCCAACAAGGCAAGGTTTAGCGGAGTTAACAAGACGAATATCGTATTAACTTAAATTATGCGGAATTTCAAAAGAAAGGCAGCGGAGGAAAACAGTATTGCTTAATTAATATACCTATTGTAACTGTTTATCCTTATGTAGTAATATTTCCAAAGTCCGATATATCAAAGTTTTTTACGTTCTTATTTCACCAGCAGTCGAGCAACCAAGTTCACGGCGATATGTCCAACAATTACTCTACCAGCATGCAGGAAACGACAAACTCCTCAGGTTTGGCCGCCAAGAAAAGCGCATACAGTCTACCTTACGCGAACGGACTCACGTTTTTCTACACATTAATCATCGTGACATGTTTAACCGCTTATGTGATTATCATCCTCACAGTTTATGTCAACCGCCATTTGCGAACAACTTGCAACTTCTTTATTGTGAGTCTCGGCATCGCAGATGTGATGATCGTCACCATGGTGATGCCAGTGAACATCGGCCTTCTACAAGGAACGTTTCGTTTTTCATCGAGCGCGGAGTGCTTGTTCCTGGCAACTATTAACCTGATCAGCATTTCGGCTGTTTCTTTAAATCTCTGCACAGTAAGCGTAGATAGATACTTCGCTATCGCTTACCCTTTTAAATACGAGGCGTTTGTCACGACCAAAACAACAGCAGTGATCATCGGAGTCGTCTGGCTTTACGCTTTGTTTGCCGCTGTTTTGCCGCCAATGGGCTGGCAGTCGCAGCCCACTACTGTCAATAGACATGTATGCGTTGGTGATCTGGACGAAAGCTACATTTTATTCCTGAGCATCGGGAGTTTCTTTCTTCCAGCGTTCATCATGGTTTCCACCAATGCTATCATCTACCGCATCGCCACGAACCAAGCAAAACGTGTTTTGCGCATCGTTCCAGTGGTGGGCGTTAGCGCAGAAAAACTCCGCAAAAACTTTCGCGCGGCTAAGCGAATTTCGCTGATCGTCGGCGCGTACCTCATTTGTTGGGTCCCTCAAATGGTGGTGCTGGTATTGGCGTTAAAGATAGGAAGCAAGAATATCCCCTTTCAAGTGTATCCGGTCACACTGTCCCTTCAGTACAGCTGCTCGGCTGTGAACCCCTGTATGTTCTGTTTCACTAACCGAGAACTTAGGAGCACGCTCAAGAAAATTCTTTGCACAACCTTGCGTAGGAGACGCAACGCATCATTTTCGAGTACAACTGGTGAGATGGCCCCGGAGAGAAGACGGTCAACTGTTTGTAGAATGAGCCAAACTACGGAGATTTCTCTTGGAGTTAAAGGAGAATCAAGGACAGCTGTACAAATTGGAAACGCAAATCTTGATGGACTGTGAACAGGTTCTCTAGTCGAGGATGGGGTCACCTCACTCTAAGCCAGTTCTCTTTGGGCCCTCCCAGCCGAGGTCAGACCCTTCCAACCGCAGCCTGTTCACAGGCTACACTCTTAATTTTACAACTAGTTTGATCTATGATTGCTGGAATGTAAGGTGGCAGATTTCACTTGCCGATTTATGTGCTCAGTGACATAGGTCCCCAGTTTATGATTGCCCTTATCTTTTCAGACCATCCCCTCTCTCAAAAAATTTTCAAAGAATAAGTAAGCCCGCAAAAAATGAATAGCCGAGACCTATTACAATGCAGTCTTTTAGCAAGAAAAGTCAGTATTGCTCGAAAACGAGCAGTTATAGCCATGTACGAAGACCAGGAGCACGGGAATACGCTGAAACGGCCCGGAGCACCCTTAAAATGAAAGTTCCTTCTGTCACTTTGCCGCCCTTTGCACCAGCCGACGTTATGCCGGGGGGGGGGGGGGGAAATGCGCGCACGTGAGCGAGTGAGTGTTTCTGTCACTAACCACGATCTAGTAACTGTAATTAATGCTAACCTGTAAAATATGATGGCTAGTCAGTGATGTACCTACTTCAGTCTACAAGTGACTTCAAGTATCTGCCATAATCTACCTAGTTGTAATATTCCACGAGCGCGAACGAGACGCGTAGCGTCGAGTAGGCTATAACCATCTCATAGCCAACAGTTAAGTGCCATTGGAATAATTGTTATATTAAGAACGCTCCCGGCCCAAAATATAGAAAACCGAAATAAAATAGAAATAAAACGCCTTAAAAAATTGTACGTATGCTTGCCATATTTGTAGCGCATGGCATGGTATAATGACGCAAATACCATGATGGATAAGCCAATGAAAACTCGTGAATTGTATTATTATCCAATGATACAGTTTTTAATTTAACATCATAAACGCGCGTTTGATATACATTAATGGACACAGTGATGTATAGTTTAACGACTTGATGAGTAGGAACTGTGTGACTCTCTCTAACAGCTTATTTTAGCCCTGTATATGAGGTAGAACTAGCGTGGAATTCGATTTCCGTCTATAATATATATCTATTTCAAAGGCTACCAGGATATGAATCACAAACAACGCTTTTAAGTTTAGACTGATTATTATCCAACGTTTCTGAACATGCTGTTACATACGTTTCGGAGAAATAAATTCGAAGGTGTATATATGGACGGCTTCAGTACAATAAGAAGAAACTACAGTCGAAACTCTCCACAACGTACAACGTACGGCCACCTTGAGGACAGAGAAAAGTGGGAGTTCACGGAGATTAAATCCTTGCTTGCTCATTATTTTTGAACTGGCCAGTAGTTTACGTAGAAACAAAACTAACTTGATTACTTATTCATTACAATAGAGTACTAGAAAATGGGTTATCCTGTGAGCTACCTCTTTCCCAGGGTCTCTCTGCTTCCAGCCCTCGTCCCGCGCTCCAGCGGGTGGGAAGAAGAGAGACCCTGGAAACGAGGTTGCCCTTTGAGTAGTACTTTGTACTTTGAAATTGCAAAACATTTCATCTCTGTAACTGTTATAGGCTCAATTTAAAACCATTACATCGTGTATCCACCGCTGATAATAATAATTATAATTGTAAAACGTTGTTGTATTCCTTGACTCTCTGTTTACACTATGACGAAGATATTAGCTTTAGAAAACCACTGGAATAAAAGGACTTAAGTACCTCAGTGTTTCTTTGCAAAGTTTTCCATTCATTTTTGATATTAAAGCTTTTCAAAATTTATTTGTTGGCTATGGCGCATGAAATACATACGGGCACGTGTTTTTCTAGGTTTCTTCTCTTCCAAGAAACTTGGTTTATTGCTGGTGGATTTGATAAGCATTGCAAAAACACCTTTTTTATACATATAAAAAAAAACAGAAGAAACGTAGAGGTTTTAAAATATGTCAGTACAACGAAATTATCGAGAAAAAATGTTCATAGAGTTAAAGAACACACAGCTAAGAGTAACGATTAATGTTACAGAACAGCAACCACTTAACTCGGCAATTTCATGAGAAGTCATCACATCCCTTATTTTCATAACAGAAAATTGTTTTCAAACTATTCACCAAAATATTTTCTGTAGATATCATTAGAAACAAAGAAATTGCTAAATAAAATTGTGACAGGGAAAATCTTCGAAGGAAGTCGCTAAGTTTAGTAGTCGCTCAAAATTGTAACATTAAGGAAAACATGGTACATCTGCTAAAGCTATTTTAGCTTTCTGTGAGTGACATAAGATAGTAATATTTCATCTAACTTCACATGCGTAATAAACAACAGCTTGTAAACAATAGATTTTCCGAAGACGAATCAGTCGGTAGAAGGGCAAGAGAGGGACAAAAGGTGAACACCTGCCATATGACACTAGCTGGTGATACCTTTCCTGCATGAAAGGAAAACTCGCCACGAAAATAAATTATTAGGTAAGGATACTATTGGAAAACAAGGGGATGTCATGGGAGGCGCGGTGGCACAGCAGGAACACGTAATTTTGCAAGCGCATCAGAGGTCTGGGTTCAAACGTTATCCGGGATCATGGTTCGCTGAGTAGACGTTTATTCTCACAAATTGATGCCTTTTTTCATCAAAGTATATTAATGAACACCGGGGTAGGTAGGTTCTTAAACTTCTGCTTTACTAATGTACAAAATCTTTACATATATCTACGTGGTTTTTACAAGCACAAACATGAGAACTACCGCAATACAATCCCTTATTTCACAGTTAAAACAGTTTCCATGCAGAGAGACTCCGTGGACAAAAGCATGGGTGTTTCTATAACAGCAATAACAGTGAATTGAAATATTAAGTGTTAAAACTTTATTACCTTTACGAGTGAAGTACAAACGTACTTTGGAAATAAGATAAAAAGATACAGACGAGAGGTAACATGAAAGTTACTAAAGTCGAAGTACCGGGGATCAAGTCAGCATCGCATTTATTTTACACTTCGTTTCCACTTCATGTACGTTACGTTTGGTAGTCATTATGTAACCCAACGCTTTGCACTTCCTTTTCCATATTGATTAGTTAAGCTATATGCCTCGTCCACACTACCCCGGAGAAATTTGAAAACGCAGCTTTATTTCTACCGTTAGGCCTACCGTACACACTAATCCGTTACGAAAACGGAGCTTTTCGAAAACCGTCTTATCAAACGGGAGGAATTTAAAAATTCCGGCTTTGGGTTTTAGCGTCGACGGAAAACATTTTGAAAACGGAGCTTTTCGAAAACGATGACATAATCACGTGATTTCCTTGTCCGAGTTTTCCTCGAATCTTAAATCCAAAATGGCCGGCGATTTTTGCTTGTTCAAATTTCTTCGGCGTACTGTGGACGGAAACATTTGATGCGTTTTCAGAGTGAAAACGCCGTTTTCAATTTTCCCCGGCGTAGTGTGGAAGGGGCCTCGTAATAAGGGACAATTTTTATGGACAGTCGTTCTTAGTCATTCTCGTCCCAGAGCCAGCGCGTTTTCGCTCAGAAGTGGCCGAGCGCCACACACTATGCCTCACATTGGCTCAGGTCTGATTGTGCGCATGCGTTTAAGTTCAACGATACTTGGTGCTGACCAAAAACATCGTGGTCTCTGGAACGTAGATTGGTACTTAGGTGCAAAATTCTCAGGTGCAAATGTGTTAAAAACATCTTACAATCTGTTTCAACAACAACAACAACAACAACAACAACTACAAAATGTCGGTATTATCTAATCATCAGATGATACAAGACAAAATTCATATCGGTTCGCCTCCATTGCAAGCAGTCCTATGTACTTTTCTAACAATCACTGAAAAAATACTGCTCTATAGCAGTTGATTTAAACTTGAATAAAGGAAGTTCTACTATTTCGAAAAAATGTAATTAAAAATTTATTGATAACTGAGTTTGATAAAAAAAGGATGGCTCATTGTCGCTTATATTACAAGCCATGAACGAACTGTCGACAATCAGGCATTTCTGTCTCCACATCGTTCTGTTTTACTACAACGTGAAGCTCATTAAAACTAACTGGCATCGAAGGAAAGATCTTATTTATTCTGTGCTGGTGTGGGAAGAACCAAGAGCTGAGCCAGTTTTTGCTGCAAGAGAAAAAAGAGGACAATTTCAATAAGTGGTTTGTAGGCGTTCCATTCAACCAACAATTCTGGAACTCTTGAAACGGCGGCAATTAGTGCGGAAATTTCCTGGGAAAAAAATCTAGAAAAAGTGAAAATTGTTGAATTTCCGATATTCGAACCATTCAACCAATATTTCCGAGGGGAAAATGACATGAAAGGGAAGTTCCCGGTAGCAAAAACAGTATTCGAAAATTAGTTTGGGTATACCTCGCAAGGTTGCCCTCTTTTCCTTAGATTCTGGAAAATGCTATTCATTTCGCCACAGGAAAATTATGTCCAGGAATTCAAACCGAAATTTTTGGTCAGATGAAAAGTGCCCAGTTTGCATTCACAAATTTGTTGCTTCCACAGTTCCCAATACCCGAGTGCAAACCTACAAGGGAACAACGAAGATGGGAGGGGGTGGGGGAGGGGGTACTATACAGAAGAAGAACAAAAGCTTACAAGGAAATAAGAATAACTGAGTAACTATGGCGAGTATGCAGATAAATAGCAATTGCAATATGGAAAGAAAGGAAACAACAACAACAAAAACATTTACTTATAAATTACCTGTAGTAGTTCTACATTCTTCCTTGCCGCTTCGTTCAGAACAGTTGGTTGTGAAGGACTCAGGTGTGATGTCGTGTTAAGATGGAAAGTCTGCAAAGCACAAATATTTAGTCTGTCTGACGAAGGACACTTCACAGTTAGAGACAGCATTGTAAATTACAATGCTTTCAAAACTCTACGCGAAGGACATTAAGTCAAAAAAGACAGAGCGAGATTTAGATTCAAACTCACGACCCGTTTGAAAAAATTCTGTCTTTGCTATTCAAATGAGAAACGCAACAAAACTCTTACCCTTCCGTTGCCGAGGGGAATAAAAACTTGGGCATTTGAATCTGGCCCATGGTTCACAATCGGCGACCCACTCAAAGACATAATTCTGAAATAGAATATAGAAGAGAAAACATATTTATTCTTAGGTAGGAATGCTCCAGTGTAGTCTGTTTTCTTCAGGAGTTATCCGTAAGGAAACAAAGCCTAAGTGGACATCAACGCCAACGAGAATACAATATGAAAAACAGTAAAGGAAAAACACCGAGAAGAAAAAACATTACACTGAATACCACAACATTAACACTATTTTCTTTAGTCTGTTATGTTCCAGGCATTTTGTGTTGTCGCATCAATGTACTCTAAAAGAAGGAATTTCGGTACTGATGAAAGGAGAGGAGATGATGTTACATTGATTGGTCACGTGCTTACGATGTTTTTTTCCCGCCATCAGGCCAACTCGGCTTTTTATTGGCTACCGAGTTATAACAACAACGCCCACAACAACACAACAAAAACAAAAACAACAACAACAACAACAACAACAATAACAGCATTGTCTTTAAATTTGCATCTTCATCTTGAATTTTCACTTACCTTTCTCCAGCTTTGGGTTCTCGCAATAGAGCAGGAGTCAGCGGTAACCTTGTCAGGGAAAAAGATACGAACTTTTAAAATAACTCCTTTGTTCTAGTCTCTTTTTTTTCGGAATTTGCACCAAATTTTTACTGACAGAAAATTCATGTTAAAACGTTTTAGGAGTTTTAACTGGCAAATTTTGGGAATTTATTTGGCATAGTCAAACATGTCAGAACAATGGTAGGACAAGTGATTCTGAGGGGAACCAATGTATCAATCAGCACTTAGCACTCGTGACGTTTTCACTTAAGTCCTGACAGAAATTCGCATTTGCTTGGTTTTGCATCACTACACTATGCGATTCCCTGAAAAAACTCGTGCCACTTTGTCACTGAATCAGAGGTAAAAAAAAACCAATCTTGACTGGTTTGTACATGTTTTCACATTTGAATTTTGATTGGTTCACGGATTGTCTGTGTCCTTTGTAATTGGCCAGAGTGATTACTTTGGTTTTGCGTTAACAACACTCAACTGAGGACTGCTCTATGGCAACTCAACTTACTCATGAAACAACAAGTAAGTATTATGGTGTATTGCAAACTGTACAGAAAAATTTCTTCTTTTGACAGCATCTTTATAAGAGAGGCTAATCAAAGGTTCAGCTTTTGGGAATTTTTTTTGTTGTTGTACTAACCGTGGATCAAACTTTGGTGTCACCATTGGTGTGTTGCTATAGGTTACCGCCCTTGAAGCTGGAGTCACAAACTGAGCTTTGGATTGCGCTCGTTTACTGCAAACAGCGTAAAAAAGATGACAAACATGAGCAACAATAATGAGGAAACACTGCCAAGTGATTCCTGGATGATGATTTTTGCTCTCCTGAGGGGGGAAGGGTTGGATGGGGGTGGGGGGGGGGGGAAGGAGGAGGAGGAGGAAGGGAGGGGGTGGTGGGGGACAGCTGACTTTCAGGCCAGTTATTGTCTAACAGTTTTTACCTGGTCCGTTTACCAGTGGAGGGTGGTGCCATAATAATTGAGCCAGTGTCTTTTGTTTTGCGACTTTTGGCAGATCTTGTGCTGTTATCAGTCATGCTGGGAGAAGCATCTTTTCTCTGGAAAGAAACATGGTACACTATTAATTTAAATGCATGCACACTTGAATCTTCTTACAAGACTTACAAGTACATCAGCATCATGATAATCCAGCATTATAGGCCTGCAATGGGTGCAGAGGGCCTGACAATGGGGATCATGTGTACTAAAGCTAAAAGGCATCCGCGGTCGAGTGTTGATAGATAACTCCAATAGATACCCTCGACCGACACTCGATCAACAACCCATTGACACCTCAGCTGACACTCAATTGACACTCCAATGACATCTCGGTTGACAGTTAGTACAATTTTCAATCAATGCATACAAGTCAGTCGACACTCGGCCAATTATTGACCGACTGTTGATCAAGTGTTGACTGAGTATCGATCACAATGTTGATCAAGGGTATCAATCGAGGGTGTTGATTGACATCCAACCATGGATGCCTTTAGTGAGTTTAGTACACATGATCTGATGATGATCTGTTTTTTTTCTGTCTTACTGTCTTGTGCTTCTCTTTTTTAAGTGGCAAAGTTAGGGTGAACAGCACTGTAAGTAGATGTACCTTTCTTGGACGTAAAGATCTGGGAGCTGTAGTTGGCTCCAAAAACTCAGGTTCCTGTAAATTAAAAAAAATATTGTCAATTAGCAGACAAAGATAATCAGGAATAAAGATGGTCAAAAACAAAATTCTTAATGATTAACAAATAAACAATATATTATAATTTGTGCTTACTAACTATATTTAATTAATTAATTATTTAATAAATTCCCAGAATTATTACTTCTTGGAAATACTTTTTATCATGACCTTATAAACATACTTACAATCAATTTTACAGTTGCAGCCTGATCATCAGTTTTTACTTTAAATCCTGAATATGTTTCAGATATGAAAAAAAAAAAAAAAAACAGCAACAAAAGTTAGTATTTCACCAGAGCATTTCAGTTGTGAAAAATTTAAAGTTTACCCATTATGCAGTGGTTGCATTACGCGCTAGATGTGTACCGGGCAGATTTACCTGGCCACTTCATCCATATTTTGTATAGCACCATTCCTGTCTTTTTTGTAAGACTGTCTAACAGTCTTATAAAAAGGTGCCAATAGGCTTATGTCAAGTCAAAGAAACAATGATTTTGCTCGTTATAGTAAGCGTTACTTCCCTAATGTTATTTGGATTTTCTGTCTGGATGTCATATCCTGATGCCCTGCCTGTTGAATATCTCATTGAAACCCCTGGTTGTGAAGCACTTAAAAAATAACTGAAGATGCCCTGGATCATGTGTACTAAAGGCATCTGCAGTTGAGTGTCGATCGATACTCTCGATCAATACCCTAAGTTGGCATCTCGATCAATACTTGATGGACATTTTGATTGATACTCGGTCGACACTCGATCAACACTTGATCAACAGTCAGTTGATAGTTGGCTGAGTGTCGACCGACTCATATGAAACTATCCAAAATTAGTTGACTCTCAACATTGACTGAGATGTCGATGGAGTGTCAACCAAGGTGTCGATGGAGTGTCGATGGAGTATTCATCGAGGGTCGATCAAGGGTATTGATCGGCATACGAACGCAGATGCTGTACACATGATCCAATGCTCCTACATTATTGATAAAAAAGTACAAACGATGATCTTGATAACTACCTGCAGGAGTTTTTAATGGTAAGTTCCCTCGATCAGTTAATGGACCTCTGTTAAAGATACACAATGAATAATAATTTAGTTTAATTGTTTCATCAAGTACTTAAATAAGTTAATGAATTAGAAAAAATAATTGTTTTTGTAGATTTTAGACAAAATTTGCACACATTCCAGTATCATGAATTGAAATAGTGAGAAATAATAAACAAGGAAGAAGAAAATTAACACAATGATTCATTACCTGGCAGCTGTATCTGATGAAGGTTGTAAAATTGATCTTGTCATTTCACTAACAAGTTTTGATGCCTAGGAATCAAAGTATATTATCAAATGCAAATTAGAGCAGCACAGTTTTTTCAAAATTTAGTTATTTCATGCAAGACAACTTGATGTACAAAATGTCGCTTTAAATGTGCCACAAATTAGGTAACACATGCAAAATTTATCGCAGATTTTCTACAATTCTATTAAAACTTGTGTTTTTCTATCAGACAAGTGGTATTTCCTTTTAATAATTAAAATTTGATAATTATTAGCAAATTAAAAAAGTTCTATCACACACCTCAGTCAATGTAGTATCATTCACTTCACCCCCCTGAGCTAAAATAGAACAAGATAGCGGTTTAGTTATAACAAATGGCTTGATAAGTCTAAGCATGGGTGAGTAGAGAATTGTTGAATTCAAACCAAAGTATCATAAAGTCTATAATACAGTGGAGTTGTGAATTTTCTAACCCTCAATTTTTCTCATCCTGGGAGACCCAAGGGCAGATAGCTGGGTCCAGAGGACGTCCAACAGGCGAGGTCTAGCAGAGCAAACGAATGTAATCTCCCAACTATGTGAAGCAACTTTTTGCTCCCTTGGTAACAAAAAGCTAGTGAAAATCTACCCTTACATTTTCGGACCTATTGATTTTTCAAACCAATTTCTGTTTCCCAAGGTAGTTAAAAAGATCAGAATTCCTCCGTAATTTGCTATTCAACATTTCCTTTATGTTATAAATTAATGTACTTTCTTCAAGTTTGAGATTTACACAGTGTATGTATTTACAACTGTCTGTTGAGAGTGTCACAACCAAATGGAACAACAATAACAACCTACAACAACAGGAAAAGCATTGTCTAACTCTTGTGTTTGTGTTTGAGATTGGAGAGTGCAAAGAGAACATTACATGATTTTTTCTTGTCAGTTACAGTGTACATACCTAAATAGTCATTCAGTTTCATCTTTCTTATATGCTATTGAAATGAGAAAGAATGAGATTTTATTAATTCTAGCAAATTTACAATTGGTCAGACACAATACATTTATGTAATCATGTGACTGTATATTAAATAATACATGAAACCATAATGTGTAGTTCCAGAAAATATCCATACCTCCCAAGGAAGGGAACTTTTCTAAGTCCCCCCCCCCCACCCCTCTGGAAATTCCGATTGAGCTTCATACATTTCTTTAAATGTTTTGGTCTACAGAATGCCCCATCCCCCAGGAAATTCAAATCCCTTCTGTGGGGGGAGTACGGATATTTGCTGGAACTGAGCAATAATGATGCACGTAATCATAATTAAATTTAATGATGTATACGGTACAGACTGGTTAATTTCATGGACATGTAAACAACTAGCATGCCTGTAAGCTCTGCTGCCACTGACATCAAATACTATAGCACTGAAACTCGGTTATTGCAAACTTGGTAACATCATTGATAGAGTTTGCAAGAAAAATGCTCAGCTGATTACTGTGTCTACAATGCATCTGTGCCAACTCTCCTGGATTATCCAGGAGACTGAATCTCCCAGTCTCCCATTTGAAGAAAATCGCTTATTTTTGTCGATTTTGGCATTTTTGGGGAAAATTTGGGAATATTTGACGCTGTGTGAGGGTGAATCAGTGGAGCTCTACCTTTGATGTTTTCTTCAGCTTCAGCATCAAGAAGGTAAAATAGACGATCTCCCGGATATTTTTTATTTTTTTAGTTTGGCATCTCTTGACACTACATCCAACAGTTTAGCAAATTTTTCCACCCTCAATTTATTGCTGTCCCAAAAACAGTCACATTCTTTTGATACACCTGGAGCTAATACTTGCTGTGTGTCGTTGTTCAAACATACTACAGCTAAAGAAAAGACTTTCTTACCATAGGAAGTTTAAGAATTTCTAATGAAAAGGCTCCTTTCACTTTGCAGATCATATCATAACCTCTTGCTTTCATCTTTTCTATTCGTTCTTCAACTGAATAAAACAAAATTAAGTAATCAGCACTCATGTATGTGGATGAGAGCGTTTTTTTTTTTTTTTTTTTTTGCAATAAATGAAATATGTCATAACTCTACTTCAAGTGAAGTGGGGTGGGGTGGGTGAACAGTATACTCTCAACTAAAAACTACAATTGTAATATCAATATTAATTAGTTTTATGGATTCTCACTAGGAAAAAAAAATCAGTTTTATGATGCCAAGTTTTACCAGTCAAGCTATTTTATGGCTTGTGAAGTAGCCTGTGTCACTCTGGCGCCCTTCCCGAAAGTAAAGTGACACAGGTTACTTGTATTAAAGAGGTGAACGAACATATCAATAAATTCTTGATTAAAATTAACAGAAAATGCTGAGCAAAATGTATCAACATATTGCTACATATCGAAATTTAATGTATGTAGGACTAAGTGCATGAACATTTTGGTAGTACCTAGAGTTACATTTTTCACTTTTTTTATAAGGAGTGTATAGCTAAGGCTTTAATTTCAGGGCTTGCACGATCTTCATGTTTTTCAAAACACTAGCTATCCCTGCTTATTCTTTTCGCGTCCCATCGGCTACAGTGTATTCACACACGAGACAAATAGTCCGTCAAACGAATGTCCAGCCTATAAAACCACGATAATGTGGGACACGTTAAGTTATGATCTAAGCAATACCTTGCATGTTTAAATCTTTCAGATAAACGTCCAACTTCGCTTTACGTTCATCAATGCTCATTGAAGTATCAAGATCGCCTTCGGGAAGCATCGGTCGCTTGCGACTTGTTTGGTTTTTCCTCGTATTTTTCCTCCGAGGCATCTTGCTTCTTTCGCAGCCAAAAAAAGAACAACAGAAGTCCAAATAATAAACAACTAAGGATTACAAATTTTTATAAAGAAGCCCGCCAATAATCGCTTGATTGTTGAATTTTGAAAAGTTGCGCTGGAAATCTCTTTTACGAGCCCGCGATACAGGGGCAATTTGCGAGGTTGCAAAGCTGTATCCTTCTCTTGGCGAAGCGGCCATTTTACTATAGTGTAAAGCTAGTTTATTTTTCTTATTTGCTCTCTAAAAATGACTCTATTTCACTTTGGAAACTGCGTAGCCTTAGCGTACTTTCCTTATTTTATTGTCTACAAATGCTCTGGGCTGTAAGTGTGAAGGTTGCGTTAATTTCTCAGCTGATTCAATTCAGTCAAGTCACATGCCCTCGCGTGTCAAACAGCAAATTTATTTGTTTTCTTTCTTTTTATTTCAGGTCTGAGTACAGTGCCTTTTGGAGATGTGTGAAAGCTGGGGCTGCGTATTTAGTGACTCAACTTTGTAAGGTAAAAGTCTCATGAAGAACTTTGTTCAAATTGCTTTCTTGTCACAAGACACTCGCAATCGATCACAGCTGTTTTCGGCAAATGGATATTTTATACATTACACGGTATTCAGGAACTTTTGAATATCTACAACACTCGATCAATCAATTTTTTTCAGTTGATAATGAGTGTTTACTTGTTCTTGGATCATTATTATTATTATTATTATTGTTATTATTTATTTATTTATTTATTTATTTATTTACTTATTTTAGGTACTTAAGCTTTATATAAGCTTATCTTTTCATACATGCATGCACAGGCCATGCATGTACAAACATGATGTCACAGATATTTGTCTTTATACATACTGTAATTCATGATTCAGACTTGAAGTAAAACTACCCAAAACTGGACCTGTGGGCATTTTAGATAACTTTTGCATGATTTTTAAATGATTGTGACAAAGTTGTGATGTTGAAATTCAATTGTGATGAACCGTATTGACAAGTTTCTTTTAGACTGAAATGGAACAAATTATCTTCCACTCCGAAAATCCATAGATACATCAGCTTTACTACAGAAGTAAGTTTGTTTCTGAGGAAATGAAATCACTGAAAATTATAGCTTCTTTATGTTGGTGATGGGAGAGAAAGTGCTGAATTATATAGACCTTGAGGAATTTCACAAAGCCTTGTATCATGTTCAAGATCTTTTGATATATGCACAATGTATGCATAGATAAGAAAGAATTGTACAGTTTTAGTGAAAGCTTGTTGGAATAACTGTTTTATATATGTATTTATGATTTATTTAATTATTTTTTCAGATGTTGGTGTTAGCAACATTTTTTCCCACTTCAGATGTTTCTCCAGGCTATATGGACTTTATAGGGGTAGGTTCTGGCATTTCAAAATAATCTTTACTTTAACAAAAAAAAATCATTGGATTCCACACTGATGGTAGTCAAACTCTGCCAAAGACCTTTGTATGTAGTGCAGATTACTTTCTGACTAATGCATTTCCACCTGTTTTGACACACAGAGGGTGATGGTCAGAAATTATGAAAAGGAACTGATATTGAGTACATGTATGTTAAAGTAAATAGGTACAAGTAGCATTGCTCTGATGAAGGACTGTTGTTCAAAAAGTCAGATTTTCAAACTTACTATGATGATTAAGTTACAAAATTAAGAGTGGTTTTCAATTGAGTGTCATAAATTCAAAACCGAATGAATTTCTTACCAATTAGACTACTTAGCCAGTCTCAAACCGTAGTAAAACCAAAACCGACACTCAATTAGCGTAGTGTTCACTTCCCTTCTGATGAGGCACAACAATTTCTTTAGAAAATATCTAGTTTATAGTAATGACTTTGCAGTTAAATATTTAGCTTTACTAGTAAGACAAGGTCTATAACTACTTTCATGTGTCTTTGTCTTTTAGGAGTTTCTCAGATCCACAGTAGACTTAGCTGATCTTGTTGGCCTTCATTTAGTCATGACTAAAATTGCTGGCAAGGGTGAACTGAAGGTTTTAGTTGCTGGAGTTGGTAAGAAATCACATACTATCCATTCTCTTTAACTCTGTTGCAACTAGCAAACAAACAAGAAAGAATTTTGTCAAACTCTTCATAGATAAATCAATTAAAACTTGTTTTTTTTTCTCCTATTTTAGGGTGGGCTACAGCAGAGCTTATCATGACCCGTCTTGTTCCTCTGTGGGTTGGAGCTAGAGGTGTTGAGTTTGACTGGAAATACATACAGATGAGTTTTGATGCTAATGTTAGCCTTGTAAGTGACAGTCATTTGTAACAGGGGCAAATCTTCTGTGAAACTTTGGGTGGATATTTTTTTCTGTCTTTTTCGTAAGGATAAATCTGTGACTAAACATTGGACCTTTTTGTCAATGTTATGCCATATTGACAATTTTTGTATTTTTCATAAACAAAAAACCACCTCCATAGATAAATTAATTTTTGCTATGCTGAATTTAAGGTAAATATGCAACGTTTTTGTAAGAATCTTTTGCAAATTCACGAAAATATGGGACCCCAACCTTTGCAAACTTTTACAAAGAAATGTATGCCAGGGGCAATGCTCAACTTAGGTTACTTTCCAGATCAGTTTTGCACTGTGAAGTGCTGATTTTGAAGTGGGAGGAAAACTGAAAAACCCAGAGAAGATTCCTTAGAGCAAGACATGAAACAAATATTCAATCCACATATAGGCTAGAAATGAAACTGTGCTACATTGATGGAAGGCTCTAAAAGCCTTTATCAACTTTTTCTGTCATCTTACATGTACATGTACTTTACATCTGAATATGGCTGAGCACTGACATTGTGTTTTCTGTATGTTTCAGGTTCAGCATATCTCTACAGCAGCCTTAGTTTGGCTGTGGAGCAGGACTGACCTGCAGAAATCCTTCTTACCAATAGTCATGGTCTTCATGGCTGTGACTTGCTACCGACCCCTCCTTATCGAGTAAGTACTAAAAAAAACTGTTTGGAACAGCAGATATTGTGTAACTTCTTGACTGCTCTACATGTATGAGAAGCTTTGTATAATATTTACTGGTTGATTTGTGTTGAAAAGGAAAAAATGTTGAAATCCAGTTGCCCAGTGGGCCTTTACATTTCAGTTTTTAGTTGCCCCCACTAAAATATTACTTGCCCAATAGGTGTACAAAGTTAATTCCTTATCAACTAACAATACTGCTGAGGCTCGTTTCACTTGCCCCCCAGACCACCAAACTTGCCCAAGAGCAAAATTTACTTGCCCCAAGCAATTGGACCTGGGTTTTTTCTTGCTCTGATTCTGTTATTAATGTACATGAAATTCAATGTACAATGATCACAAAAATGATTACCATGATGGTTTATTTTCAATTTACTTATTTCACATGTATGCAGTTCATGTAAATTGTAATCATTTTATGGACTATACAGCCAAACTATGTTACTCCCAACTAGTATCTTTCATTTTGAATTAAGAAATTTAACCATTGTTTAAGCTGAAGGGGCTTTGAACTACAATATTGTACATGTATTATGTGTGGTGTAAGTTCTTGTGGGGTGGAGTTGGGGGTGGGGTAAATGTGCTTGTTGGTAGTCTTACAGCTTCAAATACTCAGCTGCTGTTTTTGTTCTGTTTTGCAGAGTTTTGAGCCATGTCTTGGGTATTCAGTCTTGGAGCTTGCTGCTGTTAAAAACCACCATTACTTCCTGCATTGGACTAGTTGCTCTTCAGCTGTATCTGACATTAACCACTGGCAAACAGGCCAGGACTTAAGGAAGAGACCTTGCGCTTGTTATTTATGCAACTTTGAATTGTCAGAAAAGCAGTTTAGGAACAATATTGTAACATCAATCTATGAAGCCTATGGTTATCATACTGAAAAGGCTGGCTTGAATTTTCAACAGTTGTTCGGAAGTGAAAGCTTCTTGTTTATGGCCAAACTCCTTGAAAAGCAATTGCACTTTTCGATACTGTAAGGTGTAGGTCTTGAAATGTCGTTGAAATTTAAATTAAAGTCCTTGAATAAAATCAATATCTGTGAATTGCATACATAATCCTCATAAGATATTGGCAGTGAAAGGTCAGTTCATTCTACATGTACAGTGCTTTCAATACGATTTGCAGTAGGGGACTACTCTGATACAGTACCCATCAGAGAGCAATACTAAAGGTGCACAACAACTTCCTCTAGGGTGCCAATTTTATATGTAACTGTTCATATTATAACTGGCAATTCACAATAGAATATCCATTGTACCTCTAGCTGGTACCTATTTATACACCTGGGTAGAGAGAGGCACTGTGAGAGTGAAGTTTTTTTGCCCAAGAACTCAATGTTATGACCCTGGCCAAGGCTTAATCCAAAGTGTGCCACCATGTCCTCTAAATATGTAGCTACAATGTCATCCCATACATGCAGGCACATGACTCCTCTCGCCCGAGACTCAGTCATGGAGAAAATGTGTTTGATTCATTGCCCCACTTCCAAGTTTTTGGTGTTCCCAAGTCAAATATGCTTCATATAGTATTACATGTTCAAGTCCAGAGTTCCAGATACTTTTTCAACGCAGTTTGTCGATGAGGAATTCCAACAGATAAATTCCCACTGTTCTCACCAAATCAATATAAATTTTCGATTAATTTGCTGGGTCATGCAACTGACCTCATCAGGTCTTTGACCTGAGACCTTTCACTTCTCTGGAACAGAGCAAGTCACCCTCGTAATCACCTCTTTTATCCATATGGTCCCTTGATGTTCGTGTATATACAGACAAACACTTGTCTGACCCTAAGAGAAAAGTCCAGCTGCCTTCATCTGGTGCTAAAGTTTAAACGAAAATCAGCAAACAACAATCATGAAACTGCTACATGTACATTTATGAACAATGAACACTGAACATTAGCATTCCCAATTTGTGATTTGTGTATCTTTCTCTAACAAGGAAGAATGAAAAATCATTTGGCAACTAAGAGGATGGTTTAATTTTAACTAAGTTTGGCTGCCCATAAGTGCCATGGAATAAGTACATTTAGCAACAAATTATGGAAGCAGGCTGACGTTGTCGTTGACAATGTTGCATGTAATAATTTTTCTAGGACTGACACAGACACAGAAATTCAGTTAACTCTCCATGCCATGTTTGCCTATGACTGTCAGATCTTTCGCTTTCTAAAGAGCTGCAGTTGCTGAATTCATATTAGAGGTGGAAAACTGTCTTGGACTGAAAACTTGTCTTCAAATGGAAAACTTGTGTGGCATGAATCCAGTAAAGGATGGGTTTCCCTTTTTTCAACGAGAAAACAGGACGGAAAACTCATCTTAGACAGAAGACTCACTTAAATTCATACTTGGCATGAAAATCATGACAAGTTTCAGTCGTGATTTTAAGGTGGGTTACCCTCATTAAATTCATATTAGACTGTATCCTGTCAAAAGGAATTCCATCCGTGACTAGTTTCTCTAGTTTAAAATATCAATACGGCTAGTGATGCACACACTTGGGAATATTTAACAGGAAAAGTAAAGTACTTTAATAAGACCCAGCCTGTGGTTTGCACTAACATTAACTTTCACATTTTCACAATTCACAAGTTTGCAGATGTCAAACTACATGTATGTTAACATAAAAATACACCCACCAATTTCCATGGCTATGAATTGTATACCATATAGGGGTTGTTGTAAGAACTTCACTGATGCAACTCCCACATGTAATTATAACCTGAATAGAGCAGTTTTCATTTGAGTGTCAAAAGGTAATTGGTTTTGTATCACCATGTTACACGATTGGCTTAAGAAATGTATGCCATTTTTTCATCCAATCTTGCATATTTCTGGTGCTTCGTGTCACCTACATGTAATTATTTTGAGTTTTGATTGGTTCACTGGATTTTCTGTGTCCTTTGTGATTTGGCTAGAGTGATTACTTTGGTTCTGGTTTCAAAACACTCAATTGAAAACCACTCTAATACATATATTTCATAATACATCAACAATACATCAGCATTGTTTGAAATATAGATTTATTCCAAGAAATGAGAGTGATATAAAAAAAGCCCCATTTTCTTACAACTAGTAACACACTGCAAGTCACAATCCAATTTTTTTCCTGTAATGTTTTGAGCCCAACAAATTCGTTTAATCCGTCATAAGTCAAATGTAAATCCAAATATAGTCCTTTTGATCAAAGGCTTGCTCCTGTCGTTAAGAAGATCACGTGGTCCTTCTTCATTTGGTGACAAAGTCAAACTTGGGAAATTCCTCCAGATTTCCTTCTCCAAACCGCTTTTGTATCTGCTGCTTTTCCACCTCGACTCTAGCCTTCTTCTCGGGCGTAAAATCGACTAATTCTCCACCTGAGGCTTGGCTTTTCTTCTTGTACTCTTGCAATTTCTCCACGAATAATTTCTGTATGGGGTCAGAGGTCTTGTCTTTCGCTAAAACAGCTGCCATACCGATGCTTCTTCTACAAGTGGCCATGAATGAACCGGTTGTCGGCGAAACAAGACGTGAAAAACGAAAAACTGCCGCCATATTCATGCACCAAAACCAGCTCTGATATTCAAAATGGCGGACAATCGCTGTGTATTGCGTGGTCTCGTTTTGAAGAGAAGGCAATATCAGTTTAGTCTCCAGTCTTTTTACACGTGATAGAAATCTCGGTCAACATGGCGGACTCAGCGAAAGTTGTGAAAGTCGGCTCGCGTAAAAGTCAGGTATGTGATTTGTCACGAAATTAACTTTTTTTTAATTGAATCGATTGTTGAGATTAAAAAAAAAAAAAACGTTTGTAAATGCCCCCGAACACCACGAAAGACTCTTCTGTCATCCATCTTAAAGCAAAGATTTTCTAATCCGACTGTTCTTGGTCTCGAGATCTTTCCAAATTCGATCCTCTAATTTGTTTTTGACTATTGGGAAGTTAATTACAAGTATAATTTAAGATCATTTATTCATCATGACAGTATATTAAGCTGTCAAACATTATTTTTGTTGTTGTTGATGTTGCAATGTCGATCGCGTCGTGTAGTGATCAAATAGTCAAACATTTTAACCCGGACATAGGGGCATTCATTTTTTTATCCGCACCCCCACTATGGAAGGCAGATTCTGGCAGCCTAGTTTTTTTTGTTGTCAGCACCTTTAAAGTTTGCATCGGAGGAGTTGTTGGCTCCTTTGAAAAAATCTCCCAACAGCCGAAGCTTCAGTGCCAGAGATTGTCCCCCATAGGGGTGGGGGGTGGGGGGGGCGGGGGGTGTTGCAGAAAAAAATGGAATGTATCTTTCGTGTACCATGGGCATTTGACTAGACTGACTAGTTCAAGGCCCCAGGGGCTCTAGAAGGTGCGAATTTGACCAGACGATGATTCGGACACTTGAGTTAGAATGTCATTAACAATTCATTTTATATTTCAAGATTCTTGGTGTAGTTTGATAGCCAGCTCTATAAGCTTTAATTTGATATAGGGGTTTAGGTATCTGCAGTTAAAACTGGATGCGCTACATCGCTTGGATGTGAGGCACCTCTAAAGATATACAGTAGCCTTAAGGTTGATTTCCAGTGAGTCTCCATTTTGTGACTCAATAGAAAAATTAGGGATCTGGGCTACTAAATTTGAAAGTAAACAGGGTTGTTGTTTTTGGGACGTTTTCAGTATATTATACTACACAGGCCACTGTATCAACTAATAGCTGAATGATACACTCTATGTCACTTTGAGGGGGTTTTTCGATTAGTTTGTAAGCCCTGGTGTCATTGGCTGGAGTGTTTCCCTATTAAATAACTACTATACTGGTAATCATTATTTGAAATAAATTTGAAAAATGAATAACATTGTTAATTAATGTAGACATTTTGTTTCATGACTTAATTAAATTGGCCTTAATTTGTTTCATTTTAAACAGCTTGCACTCATTCAAACTAATGTAATTATAGAAGAACTAAAGAGGGTTTGTTCTGATGCATCATTTGAAATTGGTAAGTACTAAATTGTTAGCTGTAATCCACCCTGTTACAATATCACTTTTTAATTATTTGAGTTTTTAATCAAATATGGAAATTCTCATCACAAGTGCAAACTAAAATAACATGACTGTACATACTGTACATGACTGTCCTGGCCTCGTCCCATTTCTCTTTGAAAATGATTTATTAATAAAATGAATTACTACAGGAATGGTTTTTATATAACTATATCATAAGTCTCTAGAGGTATTTCAGGGATTGTTTCTTTAGTGAGCATATAATATTATAAGTACAGTACTTAGTAAGTGTCTGCATAGTCTGTTCAACACAAAGTTTGAGCTCACACCTGTGTCTTACCTGTGAACTGAATAATGAATCATACCATGTGAAATTACTTGTCATGAGCTATTAATATGCACCTTTTTAGATGTAGGTCTATTAAAGTTAAGATCCTGTTTGCTTCCAAAGATTTTATAGACCACAAGCTGAGTTATACAACTAAAGGCAACATGTCTGATCTAGATGTTGTTTCTTTTTAGTGTCAATGTCTACTGTAGGGGATAACATTTTGGATAAAGCATTACCTAAAGTGAGTAATAAAATGTTGAATACCTTACACCTATGGTAATGTATTAATAATAATTGTGTGATTGACACACTCAGGTTATTAGTGATTAAAGTCTGACCTGATTGTTAGGAAGTAATATCTGCCAAGTTACTCAGAATCAATGTCAGTTATAAGAGATAATAATTGTGTAAACATGTTTTTTTGTAAATCTACAGATAGGAGAAAAAAGTGTTTTCACAAAGGAATTAGAAGTTGCTCTAGCTAATAAAAGGTTTGTGTCATTATGATAGTCAAAATTTATCAACTGAAATTTCTTACTTAATATGTGATTAGTAAATATTATGTTAATTAACAAATAATTGTGGTAGAATTTACACATGTAATAATTGTATGTATTATTTATTAGTATTTTTTCTAATTGTTTGCCATATTTAAACAAAAATGCTATGAATAAATTTTAATTATTATCAAATTTTATTTATTAAATAAATATTATTTTTTGTTTTTAATTGTGGGAAGTAATTTTCGCCCATTTTTCAAATATTAATTAAGAATCAACTGTGTAAAATGTTTTCAATGTTTTCTTTGTTTTATTGTTTAGTGTACATTTTGTGGTTCACTCACTAAAGGATCTTCCATCCACTCTACCACCTGGCATGCTGATAGGAGCTGTCTTCAGGTAAATGATTTTAACTTGAAAGAAAGACCATAAAACTAGGACTAGTATTAACTTTCATTGTAAAATGTACAGTTGTACAAGCTGCCTTGGGCCCAGGTACAAACATATGCAGTCTTTCCTTAGAAGCAGGACACATAAGAAAACTTAATTGCCTCTATGACTAGAAAGAAATAGAGAGGAAAGAACCACAATCTGTTTGGCAACACAATTTTTTTTTTATGACAATGAGTAGTTGTCACAAGGGATCTCACTATGGTGGTCTAAAAAATTTTGCAGAGACGAGTTGTCCTGTGTATCTCTCAAATGTATTAATATGTTGGTTTAGGCTATGTGGAGTGGTTTAAAAACTCTGCACAGTTAATTTGAGGATGTGCTGTTAAACATTTTTCTGTTTGGTCATTTTAGGGGACCTGAGAATTCTTGAATTTGTTAGGAATTTTTTGTCCATTCCGGAAAAACCTTAGCAGCTGTTGCCTTTCTGAGAATCAAAGCTGGCATTTTTATCGAGTGCATCCAAAAGTTCAAGGTGACAACTCAATCAACAAAATCAAAGGGTATTAAATGCCTTTAGTAACTGCTATGAATTGACAATTTACTGAATGATATGATCTGTTGGGTGCTCTTGACCTTTGGGTTCTGTTTGTTGATATGGGATTTCTTTATTTATTTAGACGAGACAGTCCCTATGACGTGGCTGTTTTTCATCCAAAGCACAAAGGTTCTACTCTTGCTTCATTACCTGAAGGAAGGTGAGTATCTGTCATTTTTTTTAGTCTCTGTTTTAAAATTCAATTTGAAATGATATTCACTTGCTACTTATTGTGTGATATTTTTTATTATAAAATATGTGAGATACTATGCAGACTCTCATTGGTCGATAGGTGTGTAAACACAGTTGTTATGTTTAAAGATTACTAGTAAGAGTACTTTTTCCTTGTTTACATAGCCTCATCTAAACACTTTGGGGAACTGGGATGATTCTCAAAAGTTATGTAAACCTGGGACTGCATCTCGGGTTTGCATATAGTCTCTAATTCTCTGAACCCATCTTCTGTTAAGATAAGGCTGAGTAAACACGGAAAAAGTGGTGTACTGCTTAGTTAAATTATTAAAAAGTTAATCCTTTTTTGTAACCTGATCTTTCTTTTTCAGTGTGATTGGAACAAGTTCACTGAGACGCAGTGCACAGCTAAAAAGAGCTTTCCCACATTTGATCATAGAAGATGTTGTATCCTCCATGTTAAATAAAATGTATTAAAAGGAGAAAACGTTCTACCACATTTCCCAGATTTTAATGCACTGTAAGGTTGACTATCATTGCTGAACTTTCATTCTGAGGACATTGCAATAGTGATACATGTAGTACGAGACGTGATCAGCCCCAGTGGATGTATGCATGTTTTCAGACATTCGTGTGAAACACATTCAAATGATCTTTTCCGACTGAGCAAGTGACTTTTGGACCAAGCACTTCACACAGATTAAAACACGCACGCACAGATCAAAACACGCACGTGCAGATTAAAACACGCATGCACAATTCAAAACACGCATTGCTCTTAAAACACACACGCACAGATCAAAACAGCCACACGCAGATTAAAACACGCTCACACAGATCAAAACAGCCACACGCAGATTAAAACACGCACGTACAAAGTAAAACACGAGAGCACAGATTACAACAGCCTCGCGCAAATTCTGTAAAACACGCACGCATTGCAGACCTGTACAGATCGCAAGTGTGGTTTGTTGTGGCTTGTGCCTGTTGTCCTTAACAGCTTATTTCTCGTGATCAGCGCGGAAATCTGAACACAAGGCTAAACAAGCTTGACGCAGGTGATAAGTATGATGCTCTCATTCTGGCAGCGGCTGGA
This sequence comes from Orbicella faveolata, assembly GCF_042242905.1. Lineage (NCBI taxonomy): Eukaryota > Metazoa > Cnidaria > Anthozoa > Scleractinia > Merulinidae > Orbicella > Orbicella faveolata. The sequence goes on from NW_028301553.1 coordinate 30,851,254, forward strand.
ATGGAGCGCATGGGCTGGGCTGAACGTATTGAGCAGGTAAGAGATGGATTGCTTTTTTCTCTTTACCTAGTCTTAACTACTTCACTTACACGTAACTACGAAATACTTTATAAGAATGTAGAATCTGATATCTTAAGAAAAACGTCGCAAAATTATCAGTGAGAGTAGAATTATTCGCATCTTCTTCAGTTATGTTTTCGTTGCGTTGGCGGAATCAAGAGATCGTCATGTTGAGGGCGAGAGATGACTGACACTTCAGGCTACTCTTGTCGGGATAGGATGATCAACTTAATGTTTTTGGAAAGATAGACACTGACAATAGACGATGTCGTGATGGAAAGTTTTGAGAAGAAGAAATGAATCAGTCACAGTCAGTGCACGGTGGAACCTGAGTAATCTAATCATGACCAACAAGAGGCCACAGATATATTACCGTATTAATGAGGAGAACGAATTAATTAAAGTGTACCCTGGGTAAACGAGGTTTTATTTTTCTTTCTCGCGAGCTAAAAAAAGACCCTCTTTAACCCAAGATATAATTATGGGGGCTCTTAAGTAATAATGAGACTAACTGAAGTTTTCTTCTAGCTAAAAGTAAGAGACAGTGAAAACGAGATGGCCACATAAACAAATTAACAAGTGGTCGTAAGTCGCAAGGCGAGGTTTTACTACTTACAGTGAAGGCCAAGTGACAATCGTAGTTCTTTTTCCGAAATTTTTACTAATTTAATTTTCAATTGTTGCTTTGTTTTTCTTGCAAGGTTCTTGGTGCTGATGAATGCTTGTACGCTGTAGGACAGGTTGGCAAAAATAAATTGTGATAATTATATGTTTTTTAACGATACGTTTGTTAATCTCTTTACCTCGTAAGTGCACTGTAGTGCACTGTAGTGTATATGGAGACAAGACGTGTGTATAGGTTGTCATGTAATTATGAGACTGTCTCTTGTTTTAGGGAGCTCTAGCAGTTGAAGTCAATCTTGACGACAGTCAAACCATTGAATTGGTGTCCAAACTGATAGATAATCACACAAGTTTGTGTTGTGCGGCCGAAAGAAACTTCTTAAGAACCTTGGTGAGGAGTTAGTTAATGATAGCCAAAGTGTCTCTCTGTGTTGTAACAAGACAAGACCAAATTTAAACAACTATGAGTAAGTTCTTATCTCTGCGCATTGGTTCCCCTGCAATTCTGAACATAGCGGCCCATCTGGTCAGCACTTATCTCTGGTTTCTGTAGTATGAAAGTACCAAGAATATTTCTACTCCCCCCTGGATGGGATGCTAGTCCATCGCAGGGTTACCCTCAGCATTAAATTCACGGAAACCCATTTATACACCTCAGTGAAAACGGGCACTATTAGTAAGGTGTCCCACCCAAGAACAAAACGGCAATGTCCCCGGCCAGTGCTCACACCCGGACCGCTTGATCCTGAATGCAGCGTGCTAACCACTAGGTCACCGCGCCTCCCTCAAGCAAAGATTAACAAGTACCGTAACGTAAGGTAACGTAACGTAACGTACCGCTTTCATTAGGTTTTAAAACTATTTTCTGCAATCTCTTTGGACTCTGCTGTTTGACATATTGCCAAGCCAACCTGATCCAAGTGGGTTAGAGTTTATTCACTGACTTCGTGGAACAAAACTGCATAAGTGATCTTGTTACCAGGGGACGAGCAACTAGGCTGTTTACAGCCTCTCACTTCTTCAACGCACACGAAAGAAACAGCGAGCGAGAAGGGACGTGGAGTCGAGCAAAGCGAGCCAAAGAATGGGTCCCCACCCTACCCCGTCAAGTCTTCTGTTTTGCGCTGGTACGCATCCAGTTCTCACGCGATTCCATCTGTACATTCAGTGATCGAATAAAAATACGGGAAAATAGAGGGCTATGAACAGTCTAACGAACAACTTGCATAGATTATTAATACATGGTACACTTTTTTACATAGGAAGGAGGATGTAGCGTTCCCATTGGAGTAACGTCTAGCCTGGATGGCAATCAGGTGTGTCATGCAGTTATTAAGTTAAAGTTTACTTTTTAATGAAGCGCAGGGCCTGGTCTCAATTTAATGCGGTAGACAAAGTGTTTTGCTCTCCTACCTATCGTTGAATGGGATGCTAGTCTACACAGACAGTTCATTTTACTTGGCTGACGAAATATTATAATTACCGGTAATATTCCCTTGGAAATATCCATTTAGAAGCAAGTCGAGAAAACAAGAGACAGGACTGGGGACGAAAGTTGTCTCCCCAGGCCCCTTCCCAGTTCTTTGCTTCTCCTTCCCGGAATTAACGTAAGCTCTGTTCGTCAGCCTCCTTTTTTGGAGATGAGTTGCTAGAGACGAGGACTGGGGTGAGCTTTCTTTTTTCTTTTTTAGTTAACCATTACAGGTGCTGTGTTTAGCTTGGACGGAAAAGAGTGCCTCAAGGCCACTGTATCTGGAACCCTTCCGGAGCCCGTTGTCCAAGGTGGTAGCTGCCCTCATGCCGTGCTAACCCAGTCCAGCATTTATGTCCCAGATGGATTGCGTGACTCTCTTGTCGCAGCTGAGAAATTAGGAGAGCAGTTAGCGCGAGCTTTGATCGCCAAAGGAGCCGTTGAAGTGCTGCGTAAAGCTAGAGAAGAAAAGGATCTCGCACAGCAGTGAAGAAATCCTGCTTAAACTGACAATGCTTGTTAGGATACCTAAATCTTAAAATTCCAGCGAGTCTGCAAGACACTTTTGCTCGTCACGCAATCTCTCCTTGCGTTGGTAACGAGCCAAACATCTAATTTTTCCCTACAATATCGAATGCACAATCCGTCACACAGGTAATGAGATTCAATAAAATCCTCCACCTGGTCACAGAGGCCCGTCTTGTCATTTCTGCTCTTTTGACAGTGAGTTGACCCTGCGACATTTGGAAAATGTGGGCCTTGAACATAGTATACTGCTTGTGGTCGGCTCTTTCTCTTGGAGTCCAGCGAACGTTAATCCTTGCTCACGCGAAGGAAAAAAAAGGCGCTATTGGGCCTCCTCGTCCTGTACCCAGTCTATTAACAATTCAGGGTGCGCAAGCTTTTTATAACAATTATTTCTGGCATAATTAAAAAAAGTTTCATGTTAATATATAGCTGTGCAGCGCTTTAATTGAATCAATGGGCCGCGGAGCAACTCGTGTACTCAACACGAACCTGCAGTGTTCGTTGATCAGCGGTTCAATGCATGGATCTTCGTGGCTTCACGTAAGATTTTGTTTGAAGACATAAGTAAGTTATTGCAGTGATAAAATTACCGACATAGGCCACGTCATCGAGCGAGTGAATTTCCGAATGTTGCTGTGGTCGTAAACAACATTTGTTTATTATCATTAAAGGCTAGTATATTTCCTACCTACAACTCACACCTAAAATCGTCGATATTCAAAAATCGTCAAATATATTTTTTTTATGAAAATTCAATTAAATTAGAAGATCGTCTACCTGTAATGATCACAAGTTAAATTAATAATTTGTGGCACGTCAAACTTGTTCACCCCTAACATGACTGAAAATTTTCAGTTTAACAATTGTGTCATTTCAATTTTGAGATGCATAACTAGTTGTAATAGTCTTACTCAAAAATATATTAACTTATCTGACGTCGAATTTACTGCAATAATAGCATTGCGTAATGAAGAAATTCATATAAAAATATAATCAGTTATTGACGCCCTGTCCACACCACGCCGGGGGAATTTGATAACGGAGGCATCACTCTGAAAACGCATCAAATGTTTGCCGTAGAAAGTACGCCGCAGAAATTTGAAAACGCAACAATCATCGGTCGTGTTGGAATTGTGTTTGCAGAAACCTCGGGTAGGGAAATCACCTGATTCTCGAGACACCATCGTTTTCGAAAAGCTCCGTTTTCAAAATGTTGTCGGTCCGCACGAAAACGAAAAGCCGGCGTTTTCAAATTCCTCGGGTTGAAGAGCGCTTTCGAAAAGTTCCGTTTTCCTGATGGATCAGTGTGGACCTTAGGTCTAACCGTAGAAACAAATTTCTTCGGCGTACTAGTGTAGACGGGGTCTAAAAAAGCTATCAATAAGTCAACAGCCAGTGCGCGAAGTAAGTTATAAACACAAGTTTTTTTCTTCTCTAGAAACGGCTGTCTTAACTGACATAATCTGTGCTTGTTATCACTGTCACACGCGCAGCGACAGCAGTTACTAACCTGAACATCTCGCATAAAAATGTGACAATCGATAATTATGACCCCTAAAAAAGCTCCATTGAGCTCTAAATAGGCTCAGTTAACTATTAACTCTATTGTCTGTGGAGGTGTTATACTGAACAGCTGCTCAATGACTGTTTACGATTGGTTAACAAAGCTCGGACGTTCACGTGCAACAAGTTTTAACCAATCATAGCAAAGAAATGTCTTTCACTAATCAGGTGCAAACGTTAGACAGAGTACGTGTCGGCTTTGCACGAATTTTCCCGCGCTTGCCACACGTGCTGGCCAAAACTCGCCATGTGATTGGCTTATCAAATACTTATTCCCGTTCCTCGTGATTCGTTCTGTGAAGAAGTCAAAACTGTATTTTACATCTTCCTTTGCTTGTACAACAATCATTAACAGGTTGCGCTAAAACGGCTTTGTTGCTTTCCAAATTAAATGGCTACTTTTAAGTTTGATGGGGACGAGAACGTTAATTAATGGTATAATACCAGATGTTAGCAGCGCTTCAGACTCCAATGCCCGACAGAAATTCGGGAGTAAAACGAAATGGGTGACAAAACTAGAAGAAAGTCTTCTCACCCGTTTCGGCTTTCAATGAAATTATCTTCTATTGATTCTCCGACTATAAATGTGTGTGACTCTGTTACGGGACAGCTCGCTATTAGCGCCTTTTCTGCAGCTGATCTGGAGTGCTTTACAACAGAGCGGTATAAACGCTAGTTTCGAGCTTTAATTTATAATAGTTCTAAAATCTGACCCATGGTCAAAGTTCCTCTTTCTTGCTCGTCTCTTCTTGTTTTCCATCTGGAGCTGTTTCCGTTGAATTCGCCGGCTCTTTCAGCTCAACTTTTCCCGCCAGAATGTCTTCAACCCACTGCTGAAGATGGCGTAGTTTAGTTTCCTTGCCTTTCTTCTCGAACCAAGAACTCTTGCTCTGGTTAAAAAAAGATCGAGTTTGGTAACCCAACATTGTCTCTTGCTTTTTATTTTTTTTATTTTATTTTACATATACACGTATATTACAGCTACATCTCCCATATGACTTTCAGCCATAACCTCCTGAGGATATTGGGCCGTAAATCTCCCATATGTGATCACTGAAAAATTTTGCTGGGTCCAAAAATTACCAAGTTCTACAGAATTCTTCCCTTTAAAGAAGAATTAAGAAAATTACTTGACTTGGAATGTCGGTTTTTCTCTCTCACTAAAAACATGGTAGGATTCCCAGCAACATAGCAGAAACAAAAACAAAATTGAAAGGTACTTTTTTTTACAGGATTTAATTTCTAAATGAAATAATAATAATAATAATAATAATAATAATAATAATATTATTATTATTATTATTATTTTAAATTTGTTTGTGTTTACGGGCAGTACTGCTACTTAACGCGGATAATTCAAAAGGGTTTGATTTCACGCTTGGCATTTTTAGCTCTCTCGCTGTTATTCAAAAATTAAGCGAACAGTAATTTAGGATACATAATCTAAAAGCCTCTGCGCAAAATCGGCGCTCTCGCGGAGCGCGAGCACGAGCGCGAGCACGAGCACGAAGCTCGCACTCGTGGTCGCGCTCGGCGCTCGTGTATCGCGTTTTGCGCTCCCGCCTGTCCCACCTGTCCAGAAAGTGGTTTTAAAAGACAGTACAGCCTTTCTTCTACAGATTGTTTAGTTTGACAAATGACTGGGAAAAATGAAAGAAAATTTTTTTACTTACGAGTTTTGGCTCGATGACCCCTATGACTGGAGAGTTAACATCAATATTATAAGACTTCTGCCAGTAATCACGCATCTGGAAAATAAGTGAAAAGATGCAGAGATCAATTTTAAATAGGCTAGTCCGCCCTGGCTTATTACAGGGCTGTTTTTATGGACACAGAGAATACATGGACAACGTAGCAAGCTGATTAGCGAAAATGTTTGACTGATTCGAGTTTGAGTGAGCAAAGAAATCAAAAATCGAAAATCACGTCGGAATATCTAGACGAGAAGGATTTTCTTCACACAGTTTCTTTTCGCGTTTTTCTCAGAGGACTTTTTTTTTATCGAGTCCTGATTTCTTCCGTGATTTCATTTAGATTAAGTTTTCACCTTTAAATGAAGTCCCTGGAAAAGTGTTTACCTTTGATAACATTCGGTGAAACTTTGTGATAAATTACCCGAAGTTAGTCAACCCGAAACTTATTAACCAATCAGACTATCACACACGATCGCTCACGAGCACGCCAAAGCTATGTCGTCGGCTTGTCGTTACACACATCATATTGCTAGGAACTAGCAGTTTTCTTTGCAACCGTTATTTGTATAGTCACGCAACGCTTTTCATACTGCCGGTAACTAACTGGTGGGAGAGCGTTGCGTGACTTCCCTCTGTTCCCAGTTCCCGTCGCTACCAATTTTCAAGGGAAAAGCCTAGGAACCAGTCGAGGTTGGTGACGCCCGAAAATAATAGTCTCGGAGTTAAGCAACAAAAGATTTATTTAAGCACAAGGTCACAATAAAACTGTCCTATATCTCTATCACATGCAACGTACCGTAGGGAAAGGATCTGGGTCGACCCACAAGAAGTTCAATTTCTTGTTGTCGCCATAACGCCGGGCAAGAGACTTCACCAATGAGAAGAATTGCGCACCGTCTAGTAACAGGAAGAAATGAAAAGAAAAGCTGATTTTATTTGTCCTAATACAAAACAAATCAATGTATGTAGGCTGCTCTAGATTTTCTTTCGCGTTACAAATGTCTTCAGGCCTCGAGCAGACTATCAACACATCCGACGGCTACGTATGGGCAGACCTGATGAACTGCGGTCGTTTCGCCCGGAAGTCAGTTCGCTCGAATCCAGTTCGTGGCCGATGGATCAAAAAAGAACAAGAACTAGGCATGTTTTGTGCAATTTTGTTGCATTATACCCACAATGTTGTCTTTTTTGTTCGTTTACTTTAAGAAAGAAAAGTTAACACATCTCTCTTTGAACTTTCAGTCCGGGCGAACTGACATCGGACGAACTGGCTGACGGGCGAAACGACCTGATTCCCAAAGTTCTCTCTTTCCCGCTCTTCTCTGTCCAGTAGAGATATAGTTAACATTTCTCTTTTGGGTTTGCCCAGCCTCGCTGTTCTCCTTCTGGCTCTTGAGCGTATCTAAACCTTTCTTTCTTTCTTCTAAAACATTCCTTACCTACCCGTATCTTTCGGTTTTGCGTCGTGCACATTTTTGCGCCAAATAGATCACGCTTACATCGTTAAAAAAGTTTGAAACATGATAACGTACCGTTTGTATCTAGCCTCACAAATGCCGTTACCAGATAACCTTCCACCTTAGTCGACTAAAATGAAAACATAGATTAATTAACCAAGAATCTCGACCCAGTCTAGCCTGAAAGCCTGGAAGCCTGGAATGGCTGGGAAGAAATTTACAAATGCGTCTCTGACCTTCAATAACTGATTTAAACTGTACAAGCGAATTCTCTGATGATACGCTGAGCTGAGCAGTGTTTAAACGCTTTTCCAAACACCCCGAAATTCGTCAAAAAATACCCCGCTGAGCGAAGTATTTTTAACTCCCCTCTCTTTGTTTAGAAATGCGGTAATACACGGTCTCTCGTTTTTGATATAATACATACCAGGCTTAAAGGGATGGAACCACGTTAAAAAGCGTGCCATAGAAATGTTTTCAATTTTCTGTATTTCACAAGAAGTTTGAACTCCTAGCGATGTGGAATTTGGCGTTAAATGCCGCTGAATATAAATGTAACGATCGCATAAAGATTTCAGCCATCGACACTTCTTGAGAGATAAATTTTGTTAGGTCCACTTACTTACCCAAGTGTCATGAATATCTTCAAGCCTAATCTTGGTCAAAATGCTTCTGTTTATATTCAAAAAGAAAAAAAAAATGTGAAAAAATATCAATAACTTTTACTACACTCCAAATATTCTTACTGTGCCTTTCAATAACAAGTGGACTCTAAAATTCAAAGCTCAACCGACAAATGCGTTTTTAGCTACCTTCAATCAAATGTTCGACGGTTCCTTCCAGCTTCCGACTACTGCCGAACGCGCGGTAATCAAATCGTCGAGCACAATTCAGACAACGAAACAGTGCTCGGCAGTAGTCGGAAGCTGGAAGGAATTAAACCTAAATTTTTCAAGTTCATCGTTTGTAATCTGATTTCAATCTTCTCCAATCTTAACCATCCTTGTTCCTTTATGGTTTATTATTATCTCTTTGGTGTTTTCCTATCTTCGTCAACTTTTATTTTCAGGCTTCCTTCAATTTAAAAGCTGTAATTTTGTACGTAGCCAAAATAATAACAAAAATAATAACAAAAAAAAAAAAAAAAAAAAAAAAACGTAACTAAGCTCCGTTAAGTGTTGAAGAGTATTTAAGTAGCTGTAGATCTGACTAGTTCAGTTCTTCGTTACTCACATAAGAATGATATCAACAAAGCAATTGAATTAATATTCAGCAAAATAAATTGACATCCTTGAAATATGTGGCATTAAAATCGAGTAAATTACAAAATTCAAAATTCGTTATTTACTTTAACTACTCACTTTTTGTTGTTTGCGATAAAGTTGTTGATATTTTCCTCCGTTATGGCCTAAAATAAGACAATTGACAAGTCTTAGAAAGAACGTTACAGAATTAAAGAACCTGTGACACTCTTTTGTACATGTGCGGAGAATTTTCGACTCGAGCTCACAAAATTCCAAGGTTGACTTAAGTGGCGAAAATCGTTCTTTATGATCTTGCGAGGATTGTAAAAGTTACTGTGACGGTATTCAAGAAATTATTTGTCATTTGTGCAGGGTTTTCACGACATTGCTTTCAAAACTTTTTTGTGCAAAGATCGTAGAGGAATTTGATATTTTTGAGGGAAGCTATACGAAGGAGCAAGTTTTACACTTGTAAAGGAGCGAAGGAGGGACAATGAGGTTTCCACAGACAACGGTTTATCCAAAAGCCGCACAAGAAAATTGCAAATCATCATGGCCAACGCTAGTCTCTTCCGCAGCCGTTTTCTGAGACGTCACGCAACGCTTCCCCAAAGAGAGGAACTTAACGTTGCGTGACATCGAAAAAAAAACGGCTGCAGAGGAGATTGGGCCAGGGCTTGCAGCATTAATATTGTTGCTCCTTATTGACTCAAGCTTGAAAATAAAAGCGTTCCAAGAAAATAAAACAGTGACCACAGCTGGTCAGCAACTGGAGTACAACCTACTGACCATAGGCAGCCACACCCACCATACCAGATATAAAGAATAACACATCTACACACCTCATTTGTAGGAAAAAAGACAGGCTTCTCATAGGGCTTCAACAGTTGGATGCTTTTTGGCTTCTTGAATCTCAACGACTTGGCAAGCTAATGTAGATAAGAGAAAAACAATTTCAAAGGGATTCAATCTGCTAACTGTAACAAAAATCTTTACACAACATAGGCAGCAGTTTTAACTCTTATGCATTCTTTGTAATCATCTATCTATTATGAAAGGGAAAAATATCATGCAAGAGTTGCAATGCTGTTGGTGTAATTTAACCATGTATGTCTACCAATGTCATGTCAGCTTATGCATACTTCCTGAATCACATTCCACAAATAGACTAGATTTAACACTCATTCCTTTGGGGTGATCTGAATCAGGATCAGTGATCTAAGATCTCTCGGAACATGGTGCAGCAAAAGGAACCAATGAATCCATGACAAGAGTGGATTCATTGGTTCCTTTGATGTACCATGATCTGAGTGATCTTGGATCACTGATACTGATTGAGATCACCCCACAGGAATGTATGTTAAATGTAGTCCATGCAAAACTTAATGATACAAGGTACCTTTTTATCAAAGACTGCAAAGAATGGCAACAAGGGTTGGTACTGCTTGGCAGCATCCTCAAATGCCTTGATTTCTGACAGGGATATAACAAATAAAATAAAACAAATACAAGATCCCTCCAACTTGATTAGTTCCCAGTGTTTTACCCCCAGCCTCCCAATCGTGCCCCTCCCCAACTTCCTTACTCCACGTCAGCCTAATCAGACCACACCATCCCTACCTGGACTACTTGAAATTGCTGTCAGTGGCCTCTTGAACTAATCACTACGCCACTGTTCCCCCCTGGTTATGTTTCTCGGAAGTGTAACTGTTTGCCAATGTTAGGACTAGAAATAAGCTCGCACATGTAATCTCTCTAGTTGGAAACATAACAAAATTCTTTTGCTTCAGCTATACCTGGGGAATCCTTTTCCAAATACGCTACTACTTTGCTGCCATCAACATCTTCAAACACAGTTTTCTGTTTCTTGCTTTCTATAAGGGTGACAGGAGATTCAAACATCTGCAAAAGACAAAAAAAAAAAAAAATAGACAAGTACAATTTAAACAGTTCTTTTTTTAGTCACCTTCTGACATTTTAAAATCTTTTAGTTCATAGTTTGTTATGCTAGATATTTTAAATAATCTGTGCAGTGGTCCGAGTAAATTTATAAAAATGCATTAATATTGTTAATTTAAGGCCACTTGCTGTTGTGCTATAATGTAAGATTTCATTTAATATAGAAATTATGTATAATGGTATGAATGCATATTAATTTTATTGATTTATAATATAATGCACACAACATCATGATAAGTTTTATTTTTATTCATATGTGCAAACAAGTTAGCTAAACTACAAAACAAAAGACTTCTCAGTCATGCAACACTAACTTGCATCATCATATTGTAACCTCGTCTCAATTTGAGTGTTACAGTAAGCATTATGCAGTATTTGACAATTAACAATTAGACCCGTAGCCCTAGCGGGCTACGGGTCAATAGCCCATGAGACGAAGCCGAATAGGCTATTGACCCGTGGCCCTTGAGGGCGAAGGGTCTAATTGTTTTAGTATCACCCAACTAGTCGGACAGAAATGGTAATAATAAAGTTAGCAAATGCAAGTTGAAGAAATATTTATTTGGGAATAAAATGAAAGAAAGCGTCACGCTCAATGACGCCAATTTCGCTACTCGATGACTATTACTAATAGTCCCTTAGTAGCGTAGCCAATCAAAATGCAGGATTTGCATTAGTCCACTAGTTGGGTGATACTAATAATTATTATTGTATTTGCCAAAACTGACCTTGTGTAAATATCCCACAAGAATGTCAGCAGACCTGTTCAAAGGTATATTAAGTGAGCATGAAACTCTGCATGGATTGGGAGTATCTGTCACTGCATACTATGCCGGTCTTACTTTTAAATTAAAAAAAAATTGTCCTCTGAAAAGTGATAAACTACTAATATTTATTTATAAAATATTGTTCAATAATTATTTAATATTAATATTATTAAATGTCATTAAATTGCACGTTGCACAAACATGCAAGTAAAATGCTAACAATTATTGCAATTTACCTTCTACATCTTGAATCAATTTACAAGTAGCGGGCAGTAAAAATTTTCATGTTGTCATCTTGGACCAATTTGCCGTATTTTAAATAATTAAAAGAAATTATAATAATAAAATTAGCACCTGCATCAGAACTGCTAACAACAACAAGTCTAAAAAAAGCAATAAGGGCTAGACTTAACATTACATATTATTAACAATAATTAATCTACTCACCTGTGCCCAAAATATTCTATTCTCTTTCCTCTATGAAATATCATTATTGCACCAGAGTATTTTACACCTGTGATAATAATAAGCATCAATTAATGAATGTACATGTTGATGTACAAAGTGCAAGTGAGACCCTGAAAAAACAGGTCGATAACTTAATTATAAGAAATATTTTTGAGTGCAGTAACCACAAAGTCTAATTCATTAGATATCTTAGAGTTCATTCACTGTCAATTCATTAACAATTTAAAAGTCAAAAAATTCTCAGATTGAGGTCATTGAATCCTCTTGGTTACTCCGCATATTGTGATCTGATTCGTACCACTCATCCCGTGCTCGCTTTTGAAACGTTTTTCCTGGGGTTTTGGGAAGAATCTAAATAAAGGTAGCAAGAGCTTCATCCTCTTTGTGCAGCTGTGGAGGGGCCTGCATACATTATTGTATGACTCAATTTAGTTTTAAATGGAAATGTGTTACAAATTGGCCATCAATGCATGAAGCAACGTGATAAGGTAATGACTGGCCATGCTTTATTTCTATTATCTTTAATTAAATTATACAAATTTAAGAATTAACAAAGTAACATCAACTGTCAAAATAACTGATAACTACTGACATTCCATTATAATGTTTATAAACATTTAGGGTGCTGAGACTGCACAGTACAGACTAGAAATCATCTTAAAGGGGATACCCACCCATGTTTTGAGCCAATTCCATGCTATCAGCTACATTTACAATGCCAACCGTCACACCCTGTGGTTGAAGGACTCGAGCTACGATCTGTTAAGAGATAATGTACAGGAAATCAAAAGTAAATTAAACAACGGAGGTAATTAAGGTGGACTGATTTTTAGTGTGCTAGACACCGGATTAAGTGCTCTCGAGGTATTATTATGTGGTTAGTGTGTTCTCAGGGGGAGACAATTAGGGGTAAGGGGAGCGAGGGGGGCTTGGCCAAAAATTTTCTTGTATTTTCTGAAAAAAAAAATTGACGCACTGTCTTTGAAGCTGAATTTTTCATCCAGTTTGAACGGTGGGGGAGGGGGGTGGGGGGTAGTGGGGTGCTAAGACTTAACAAAAGGAAAGATGATGTCAGTAGCTTTATCAGCATAGAAACTAGCATGATTTTTTCATTATTATTTTTTATCCATCTAAGCTAAGACCTTCCTGATTTTGGCTGGTTTTACAGGCAAAAAATAAATTGTAGGCTTATATTACATGTATTCTCAATTCTATACTATTGACCACTGCCTCCCAAAAAAATGCTGAAAATCAACAGTGTGAGTTTCTACAGTATCTCCCCTCTTGATGTTTACCCTGCAAAAGTGGTTTGTACATGTTTGAAACATTCAAACCCCCCCCCCCCCTCACACTTGCTATAAATGAACACATTAAAATGACTTGTGGCTTTCACATTTTGTACACTTATCCAAAATTCATTCATAAGTCAGACCATTTTGAGACAGACAGTATTAATCAAAGTTGTGTCTCTGTAAAATAAAATCTGTTATCTGATAAAAATGATATTTTATACAGTTATGCACTAATTAATGAAAGAATAAGAGAATATTGTCAAACTTGTTGCTTGAATTCTGATCAAAACTTTACGTTTTGGGCTCTCAGAAAGCTTAAATTGATGGGATTTTTCACTGGTGATAGACACGAACCAATTATCTGATATTACTAAGAATCAAGATACATGTAGTTGTGCAAGTTTAAATCTCCATTTTCAAGCACTTACAGTTTGTAAAAATTCTTCTTCTTAATTTTTTTTTGTGACCAGTACATTTTACTTTTCTAATACATTTCCCTAAAATTTTAGGCTAAGATTCGCACAGATTAATTTTATGATCAGTTGTAAAATATTTATTTCAAAAGTTCCCTGAATGTACGTCTTGGCACATTGTTTACAGATGACATCAAAATAAGGCTATTGGCAGGTATCAGAATGAATTTTACAGTTTTTAACCTGTTTATTGTGTGATCTGAAAATAATCAGTATAACTAAATAAGGATTAGGTATGACAGAAATAAGAGAAAAACAAATGTAACAATTTTGATACCTCAAAGGTGATAAAAAACCTCATTTAATTTGCAAATTAAATGCAAAATATTTTGAAAGCAGAAGAGAATATTTTTATCTACACAGTCCATTTATTATTAAAAAGCAATTTACACCATCAATTAGCACGGGCTAATTAATTATTGATACCTTTTAGCCAACAAAATCTTTGTGGAAGTACAATTTTCAAAATTTCTCACCGCTGATTAGTATAACTTCTAAAAAGGTTTTTCTTTGTTCAGTTGTCTGGAACCCTTTCATGAGGTTTAAAGTTCTAGGATCAGCTTGCCTTTAACGTCGAAAATTCTGTTTTAGCCGTATCGTCTTCGGAATTATTAACGCAAGAAAATTTGAGACGAAAATAATTAACATGAAAGTGAAAACAAACCCGCAGAAAAACCGAACGAGTTATCTTGCAGATAAGCTAATTCACAAAATTCGCTTCTCTTCGAGAAACTTTAAGACAGATTACATTTTCTCCATCAACTTTACAAAGAAGATGTACACCAAAAAAATATCCAATGTAATATTTCAAAGCCATTAGGGCAAAGAGGATAATCTTTCACGTGAACATGGATCCACATTTTGCGGCCGCTGTCTGACCCCTTGTAGTATCGTAATGATGTGAGCTTGTCTAAGTACGCCTTACCTCGAGCATTTTTTCGTCCGTTTTCCATGATGTATCGGCCTCGGGATCTTTTTCATTGCTGGAGTAATAGAAGAGGACGACCATCATCCGGCTTGCTTTCAGAGTCTTGTTGAAGTGTTCTTTGGTGAGCTTCGCGACGCGTCGAATTCCATCATCTTTGAGATAGGGAGGAAGTTTATCTTCTTCCCTCTGTACCTCGTCAAATTCTTCATCCAGAGGGTAAACACCGCGAAAGTAAACAGCACAATGGACTAAGAGAAGGAAAACCTTCATTGCAAATCGCTCGACAGACGAAGTCCCATGCAAACAAGTCAATCGGTGTTGCTGTTTCTATAGGTATGCACACTACCACTCGCTGGGGAATCGACTGGACTCTAGGGCTCCCCAGTGAGGTGATAGCTGGCACGCAGGGTGTCACTAGTCTAATCATTTCCGGTCATAACACAAACTTCCGGCATACTTTTCAATTCAAGTGCAGGGATATCTTCGTCGTCTCCTGTCTTGTGCCCTCAAAAGACAACAAAATGACCTGGCTAAAACCTGGTGTACTGACGTAATCGGGGTTGCCCCGGGGCGAGGTTTCCGTCTCCTTTGTATGTGATATGGAGTGTCACAAGTGTCACACAACTTCTCTCAATTGCGTTACATGTACTTGACTTACCAGTAACACATTCACTAAAAAGCAAACTCAGATTTACATGCAAAATTTAAACGCTGTTTTGGACTAAAAGAGCGCACAGAGCTGTGCACTTTTGCTAATTCAGATCGATCAAGTAAACATGACAAATACCCTTGAAAAGTGTGGAAGAAAAAAAAAAGAGAACTTCTATTGGCTACAATGAACCAAAGACTTAAATTCCCATTTTCTCAATGTTTTTTTCGGTTTAGAGACATAAGTTTGCGAAAAGTAGAGAAAAGAGGGAGGGGAAAAAAAGAATATTTAAAGGGGGGCCACCAAGAAGATGAACACGGGGGAACACGGGGGAACCACATGGGGTACGTGGTGAGCCCACGGTAACGTGACGTCATTCAAACACCAAAAGATTTGCAAATTCAGCGATGGCGGACAATTTGCTGGCCGAACAAACAAAGAAAATATCCTCAATAACCCGTGCCATGACCTCTCCACCACACGAAAATCACGAACTGTAGAAAATGACGACTTGGTACACATCTGCTGCAAACCCCTCAGGTAATCTATACAAAGGAACGTCGGTGAATTGCGATTTTTTTCGATATTGGTTTTCTCACACCCAGAAACCAGAAGACGTTTCATGGCTTTAGTTCGTATTGGATTTCCGTTTCTTGCATGCCTTGTACAGCTTTTAATTCTCCCTTTTTTAGAGTATTCGAAACGAAATTTCTCGTTCACAAGTTTGTCCTATTCTATTGATGTTATATTTTCCTTTTTTGGTCCAATTTTAGCGACAAACGGTTTGGCCATGTCGCCTTCAGATGAAAAGAGTCTTCCCTATACGCAACAGCTGAGCGCAAGGTGAGGAAGCTATTTCTGCACTTCGAATTCCTTTAATTAAGCTAACTGTTGCCATTTTAATAAGATCCGTGGTTTTCAACTAAGACGTTTAAGTCGAGTACCAGTCAATCGATCATACGTATAAAAAATTCACAAATGGGCTGAAGTTGTTTATTTTATCTAGAAACTTTCGTCTGGAATTGCCCGTTTCCCAGACGACAGACGGCTGTGTAAAACTGAAATGTCAAAACACTATTTTTGTTTGCTTTAAGCGGCTTACATTTAGTCCCACTTACGAAATGTCGTCGCCTTAACCATATTAAGCAACAACAACTGGAATACGATCAATATAGCTTTGAAATTCTTAGTTTGAGTAAAGGTAAGCTTGATTAATTGAAGCTTTTGAGGTTAATATTGGCCAAAAAATATATTCCGTCCGCTCTATAATATCATATGGATATAAGCTTATAAGGTTCTGACAGTTAGAACCAGACTCTACAGATAACCGCATGCTTATTTTAACATACCTTGTAAATCAAGTTTGATTGTTTAATTGAATTGGATATTTTTTTTTGTATCAGGCTTGATAGAACATAAAATAACATGTTGTGAAATCTTTCATCAGAAATGCTTTCCTGTAACTGAAAAATGTATGCAAACCCAGTCTCATTAGAGTCTTTGATCACTGAGTTGTCTATCAAACCAGATTTCTATATCATGCATTTAGTTATGACATAAATGAAAAAACATATATACATATGGAAATGTTTGACAGGGCTCAAAATTGTGGTTGGATATTTGGGGGAGAAATTTCCAGAAACAAAATGCATCATATTTCCAAACTGTCGTTTCTTTTTTATTAAATTTTCGTGAACTACCTTGGCCATAACTGTTTGTATTTGGCAATTGTAAGCCCATATATGTTAGCCCATATATGTTAGCCCATATATGTTAGCCCATATATATATATATATATATATATATATATATCAGCCTTACCTGATTACTCTTTAATGAGATAGAATTGAATACATCTCAAAAAGATATTACTCGATGACCATTGTGTACGCTTTGACATGCCACACCATTTTCCCTGAAAATGGGTGTCTTTGAAAAAACTCCATATACCATAAGCTTTTTCACTTAAACTATGAACATGTACATTTTCTGAAAGGTCATAAAAGTGTCTCTTCAACCTGTTTAATTTCACTGAAGTTGACATAATTTGATATCCATATGACATCACAGCAATGGGAAATTAGAAGTCTGTTGAAAAACCTCTTATGAATCTTGGCTGCTGACAAAAGTTGTTATGAGTGCGCCCAGAGTTTGAGTAAATTTTGACGCACCCAGTACATCATATAGGCACCTGAGGGGCAAAATTCATGAAATTCTGAGTATGTGATATAGCCACTCGAGGGGTTAATAAGATAGAATTCAATGTTCCTTGTAGCACTTTCATCTTGCAGGATTTAATTTTTGCGGATTATGCGGATGGTACTTGATCCACAAGAATAAGTTCCAGTAGAACAAAAAAACATCACCAAAATTAAGAACCACAAAAATTTACTCCCACTGATATAATCAAAAATGGCTTTTAATTCACTTGAGTTACTATATATCGTACATTGGGGTAAGAAAGAATGTTTATTTTGATATTTGCATTGAGAAAAAGCAATCAGAACTTCACCTTCCTAAGTAATAATTAGCTACAATATTGTTATTGTTGTTTGTTATTTTAGCCATATGATGTTATTCTAACTAAGGCCCCGTCTACACTATGCTAGAGAAATTTGAAAACGACATTTTCACTCTGAAAACGTTTCAAATGTTTTCCATCCACACCATATTCATGGAAAGAATTTGAAGATGTATTGCAGGTCAGTTTGGATTTGTTTTTGCAGAAAACTAAGGGAAATCATATGAATAAATTTATCATCATTTTCAAAAAGCGCCATTTTCAAAATGTTTTCCACCCACACTAAAACACAAAGCCACCATTTTCAAATTTGTCCAGTTTGAAGAGCATTTTGGAAAAGCTCTGTTTTCATGACAGATTAGCGTACGGATGGTAGGCCTCACTGTAGAAATCAAGCTGCATATTAAAAATTCTCCTACATAGTGGGGACAGTGTGAGG
The DNA here is from genome assembly GCF_042242905.1 of Orbicella faveolata. NCBI lineage: Eukaryota > Metazoa > Cnidaria > Anthozoa > Scleractinia > Merulinidae > Orbicella > Orbicella faveolata. The sequence continues at coordinate 30,869,391 of NW_028301553.1, forward strand.
CCTTATACTTGCATGTCACATTGTCTGTTATTTTTTAGCCACAATTCTAGAATGATGAAGCTGCCCTTAGGCTCCAGTGGAACAGCAAGACGAAGTGTTAGTTTGGAAAAGACTTCACCAGTGGAAAGCAAGGTATTCTCCTGTACATTAATTATTATTACTAGTAGTAATCAGAGATTATGAGAGTGCGTTCGACGCTCTCACTTAAATATATATATACTGTAAATAAATGATTTCACTAGCTGACTTTCAACCTTTGTTTATTGCTAAAATCAACATTTTTCAGCAGCAACCAAGGTTTTACAGTCAGACACATGTATGCATAGTGTCAAAGTCCATGCTAGTGAAGAGGTCACGATTTGTTGATACGTTGCGTGACGCTGCCAGTTTCAAGTTTCAAATTACGTACATTATCCTAAGCTAGCATTTGCAATCACGTGCTCATCTCGCGTGGTCGTTTATCGTAAACAAACTCCGTGCAACTTATTCGAGTATTTCCCCTGATGAATAAAGTAGTCTTATGGATCTTGCCTTCAGAATACTTTTCCACTGATTCCAAACAGTAAAATTTTGACCGGATAAAGACTGAGCTATCTGTCGTGACTGGAACTAATCAACAAATGCAATCAAAATGTAGCTGCTCCCACGGCTATCATCCCAAAGCGAAGTCGTGTTAATAAACGAGGACAATTCCCTTAGATTTTGATAAATGCTATGGTCGAAGCGTTTAAATTCACCAAAATCTAATGCTGAGAGCACATAATAGCGAAGCGTACGGCAACTGAATGGAAAGAAGTCAAAGAAAGATCCATCAGAAAGACGAGCTCACATGGGCTGCTCACATACTCACATGTTCGCCACATGTCTTATCACATGTCTTAGCATTAAACAGTACCAGTTTACTGGCTGTGACATGCCCCTGCAAAAATCAAGCGGGGTGGCCGTTTTGGTGTCCTTACAGGAATGTGTTTTTTTCGGCCTATAACTGTGCACAGGGAGACCAACTCTGGAAAGCCGCAGATCAAAATTAGGTTTGCATTCCACTTCGTCAAACGCAATTAGATTATGAACTATTAGGTAATAGTTGATTTAGCCTCTGGCCTCATCAGCTCTCGCCTCATAGAAATCACATCTACAAAAATGGTGCTTGAGAGATTCACCTGAAATTTTGCAAAAAGTGTAGAGGGGTGAATCAGTCATTTTCATTTTGTATAAAGGTATGTTATTAACTAGTACTGTAACTTTATATATGTTGTTAACTAGTAACTTATACTGAAAAGCTCATGACAACATGGAGACTGTGAGTCTGAAAAAGGAAAAACAATAAGTTATTTGCTGGCTGTTGTTGGTCTGTATCATGAAAAACAGTGACTAAGGTCTTGAAAATGCTGCCAGAGGCTGCAAGCCAAGGGCAGCATTTTCAAGTCTGTGGTCACTGTTTTTCATGATACAGACTGACAAAGGCCAGCAAATAACTTATTATTTTTTTTTTCCTTTTTCTCGCAAACCACTTTAAATTTATAATTTTTGACCTTTTCCACACACACATGACACAAGTGAACACGACTATGGGCAGAGATAGGAAAATCCACCATGCTAAGAACCAATCAGAATGCAGGGTTCGTTACCATGCCCTCTTGGAAAACATAAAATTTATTGTACTCCAGTTTTAGTTGTGTGACATGGTATGACTTGCTTTGCAAGAAATGTTTAGGCCAATCACACACAAGGAAAGCTAATATGATAGATTGTGCAATTGTTATGTGCCATTGTAGGGGGACTACATGCATGGGGAAACTGCTGGTTGGACTGGCACCTACAGGAAACTCATCAGGTATTGCTTACACATCTCTTATTTTGAAACCCTGCTAAATATAGCCTGTGAACAAAGACGTATTTCTGACTGTCGCTTGTCTCCACTGATAATAACATTATTTTCAGCGTAGGCAAGTGACAGCTAGAAATATGTCTGCATTTGCAGGCTACCATAAACTGCCTCTTACATATAAGGCCTGGCCTTATACAACTTTGTGACAGCTTATAGATGGGGTTATAAATAGAGGGGCTTAAATCCGAGATAGCCTATACCCGGAATGAAAAACCATTTTGAAATGAGCCATAGCTGTATTGGTCAAAATAGGTTTTTCATTTACTAGTTTTAATAAGTTATAAAATCATCGTATTAAAAAGAATCCAAAACAAGGAAAGCTAGAGGGGGAGGAGGCTTATATCTAGGGGCTCATAACCGGGTGTACTTTTTAGTATGCAGGTAAATGGGCCTATAGGTGGGGGTCTTATAAGCGAGGTTGCTTTAATAAGCGGCAGGTTATGGTATGCTAAATACATATACGTTATTTGCTGGCTGGGAGGTCCATACAGTGAAAAACTGTGACCGAGGTCTTGAAAATGCAGCATTTTCAGGCATGAGGTCACAGTTTTTCACTATACAGACCGACCTAAGCCGGCAAATAACATTTTTATTTTTTCCCCATGGTAAATTGGCTTACAAGTTGGTTTGTTTACACAACTTTGTCATTAAATTGGCTTACGTGCCATCTACACACCATCGTAAAAAATCGAACAAGCAAACAAACAAATAGACAAAGAAAGATGTATTAAAGAACAGCTTTATTTCAAACTACTTTGATTACGTTAGTTGCATCTGGTTCACCGGTTAAGTTCTCCAAAACTGTTTTTGGTGGGAAATTTCATGCAAAGTTTCAAGTTGTTCAACAAAAACAATTTTATTGCGAATCACCCGAAATCAGACTTTTTTAGTGTAAATTGAGTAGCAGAATTTGAAGAAATTCGTTAAGTGTGTTCCACAGAAATTCTCGTAAATATAGCAACGATCAGAGAGTTAAACTCGACTGCAATCAACTTTTTTTTTTTGCTTAAAATTGTGCGACGAGAGAAATACAGGATTGCGCACCATTAAAGCGCCGAGCTAAAAACAACTAAACAAACTCTCGCAACTTCAAAATACTTAATTGAATTTACTTACAGTGACTTTCCTTGTCATTTTAGAGTGAACAGAGATAAACTTGCATTGATTAATCGTCGATGGAAGTGTAAAAAGAGCAAAGGTTGACGATTACTGCTAGTTCACTCACGGCAATTTCATCTGCACTGTTTCCTGCCGTTACCGTGACTGTGGTCAGAGATAGGAAAATCCGGACCGCGCTAAGAACCAATCAGATTGCAGGATTCATTACCATACCCTCTTGGGAAAAAATGAAATTATGTAATGTTATATTTACAGGATTTGAATTAATGATGTGACGGTCTAGAGGTTCTTCAAGTTACATGTAGTCGACCAAGATGCAACCTGAAAAAAACTCTTTTCTTAGTCACTCCAATAGTGAGAAATTTATGCTTCCTTGAAAGTAAACTTCCAAGGCCTGGCAGATTCTATAAAGAAGAGAGCATGTATATTCTTGATATTTTTTTCCATAATTAGACTGCAGGGTGGAAATTCTCGTTTTCCAAGAGTGGAGGACATGCCACACTTTCACTATGACATTGTTGATCTTGGTGAATCAGTGAAGGTAAGTTGTTCAATATCCCCTAGTTTGAAAAAGTATACCAACTTATCCAACTCTCCTCCCCCAGTCTAAGATCAAAGCTTCTTCTGACACTCAGGTGGTTAGGTAAAGGCAAGTTCACTGATCTATAGCTATGTTTATATGGGTTATAGACCAGCAATTGAGGCTTATTTGGTCAAGATGGCTGAGTCAATGTCCATGAACACACAAAAAAACAATGAGGCCAACACCCAGTCATCTTGACCAAACAAGCTTGGTCAATAAACAATTTATTATATGGCTTTCGGGGAATTTTTTATTGCAGGACACAGGGAGTAATCCCTGATGGGCATGATAGTGCCATCTTGCCTGCTTGGGTAGCCAATCTCAGCGTAGGATTCAGTTCATCTTGCCCGCTCATGGAGCTAGCCATCTAATAAATTGGAGTATTGTGGATCATGCTTTGAATCCTTCCCAGGGCAAAAAAAAAATTCCCGCGAGTGGTCTCCCACCTTACAGTGTATATGGCCAACACTCATAAAGAAATACTGACTGAGGCTTATTTTTTGTGTTTCATTTTTTCACAAAAGTCCAAGAGTTTGTTCTCTACTTTCCAGAAGTACAACTTTTTCTTTATCTTTTTCTCAGATTAGTCTGTACACAGGCAATGGTGGAGATAAGCGATACCATAACGGCCTTGAAGAGGAAGGGGCACTGCTGGTAAGTGAAGGGATTGTTAAAGTCAATGTGGGGGGAGAGGGAGGAAGCGAAAGGGAGGGGAGGGTTGTGGAGTTGGGATTTTAAAGAATACACATTAGACCATTTTCTTATTCTCGGTATAGGACTGGAACTAGCATGCAACTGAGGCTAATGCGGGGAGTGTTTTCAAATACAAATGACATTGATCTCTTTCTTATGACATTTCCCCGCATGAACCTCCATTGCAAGCTAGCTCCAGTCTAGTACCGAGAATACAAATATGGTCTATTGCACTCACCCTGTAGGAACTTGCAATATTCTTTAGTCTTTGAAAGTAACTTGTGCTTACTTATTCCAAATTGCACTCAAAATCATTTGATAACCTAGTAAACAAATTACTTTTGACCTGTGAACATTACCTTAACACGCCAACACTGCGTTTTACCAGAGATTTCTTCGAGTTGCTAAGAGCCTGGTTCTGAATTTGGTGGTGCTGGTCAGGTGCGCAGCCTTACACGAGCCATCACGCAACAGTTGAGAATCAGAGAAATCAGGAGGAGGCGGCAACTGTCTGCTTTTTGAATAGGTTACGTCACGGACGACCCCCACTTTCGTTTCTTATTAAAATGAAAAAAAAAAATTGTTAGTCTGTGCTTTGTTCAGATAAGTGCTTGCTGGGTGTTTGAACTTAAACTTGTTGCTAAAGAGATTCTTTTAAGTCAAAAAAGTTTCGATTTTCAGAAGGGTAAGAATTTGTTGCTCTTTATCTCATCGCTTCGTTAATTTCGGAGCGCAGTAATTAACTTTTTTACTGCGGTCTATATTGAAGTAGATATTAGTCTTTATTATCTTTCGAGACAAGAAGCAATCATCCATAAGGATCCCCTTGTTGAGCGTAATAACCTGGTTGTATTCTTTGTTTTAACTTCGAAAGCTTTCGCGCTTGACTGTGAATTCAATATCGTTTAATATAATATATACAAGCATCATTTTGTGTTCGCAGCAAGTGTAAAATTTCGTGTTACCACTGGGGAAAAGGGCGCTCGAGGGATATATTGTTTTTCCTTCGTGTTTATATTTCCCTTTGATGGAAATTTAACAGTTTGAGTTTTCAATTCCTGTCGCAGATCAACGTTATCTGTCGTGGAAAGTCGTGGATTTTGACGAGGTCAGTTGATAATTTGCGACTCTTGGATCGCGCCCTTCACAGGTAAATAATTTTCGTTGTTCACTTCAAGTTCATGCAAAGCTTCATGCATTTAGAATGGGTTTATTTTAGCGATAATTACTGTTTATTAGCGCGCTTTAATGCTTATATTCAGCAATAACTTCCTTAAATTCGCTACAAAAGACACCACAATGCGACAGGACCCTTTCGATATACGATTGTCAACGTAAACATTGGCTTAATAAGGTATCTTTACTAGTCTCTGCCGAGCAACAAATTGAAGTTGTATTAGTTCACGAGTTTTAACGATAAAGCTGTAGTGACTTTGTTAGTTTATTTTATATTGAGACTTATATTCGCGATGGCAGAAAATGCGAATGTAATTTTTGCAGTTATATCCTCTTTCGTTGGGACCAGTTCCGCCATAAATGATAGGAAGCAACATTGAACCCACCAAGAGCCGTTTTATTCGTTATGATTCGAAAATTCTAATATGATTTTTAAAATTTCACCCGCTTTGAAATTCAAGAGAGAAATCGGAGTTTGGAAACTAAAATTTATATCTGCGAAATTATTTGCCGGACAGCAATATCGTGTGATTCAGTCATACGTGAAAATTAACGACTTTATTCATTACTGAAGAGTTCGTATTTTCAGTAGTTCTTTCGATGTTCTTCGTTATATTTGTTCTGGTTTTACTAGGGGGGGGGGGGGGGGAACTTGTCAAAAACGAAGGGAGAGAAGGGTGAAGACTTTTACGCAATTCAGAACTTTCATAGATTGTCTTCCGTTATCCTAATCATGAGCAGTTTGTTCCGTTTGATATAAAATCACGAACATTTACACCGAAGTTTAGAAATGCACGGAATTTTATGCGATTAGGTAAATCAAATCAGAGATTTTTGTCGTCCAGTTTGTTTTCCTGAGAAACGAAACTGCCTTTTAAATTGGCTTTGCTCTGTAATTCACTGAGAAATATTAATATTGATCTTAAGTGTTAGACGATGGAAGTGTTTCCCGCGCTTGGTGCCAGTGGCATGTTTTGGCTTTCAGTTCTGATTGGCTGTGCGCGTTATTTACTTTGTTTTGATTGGTCAGTTGTGAATAATGCTGCGTCACTCATAGATCGCCTTATCTGCACGCGATAATCATATGGGATATTAATTTGTTTGTAGTACTTTTCATCAGGCTTCATAGCTCAGTTGGTAGAGCATCGCGCCGGTATCGCGGAGGTCGCGGGTTCGAATCCCGTTGAAGCCCTGGCTTCTTCTTTCCAATTGCTTAAATTGGAAAATTTACTGCGACGATCATCCTTCACTTTCAGTGATTATTAAGCGTAGAAAATTTCGCTTTCGTTAAATGTGCGTTTTATGGTCGCAAAACAGATTAATTGAATGAGAAAACAATTCATGCTAGTTAAACCTAGTTTAGTTGACCATTTACAATGAAACGAGAAAACCGGTTGGTCAAAGGTTGATCTAAAATGGAACACAAAAATAGTAATACTGAACATTTCCGTTAAACATTTGCCGTGTTCTCGATTCATCAGAGTTCACTGGGAGCGCCTGGAGCCGAGCTAAGGAGCCGCGCATTTCATTATTAAAAAAAAATGGGCGAAAGACCTGTAGCTGGTAACAAAAGAAGAAGTTCCACATTCTTTGTTTAAATTCTTTGCTGCCATCTGATCTAATCAGATTTTCCGTTTAATCAGGAAATTTTCTTGTCGGGTTCAATTTATTTTCGAATTCTTACGCCCAGTAGGCATTCACATTCCAACGAAAATTCTTAGCATTTGCGACGTAAAGGCAGACCGTTTTTGTTTAAGGTAAGAGAAAAGCGCTGTGGACGCGTTAGTAAGACTTTTTATAATAGAGGTTTGTTGTTGTTGTTGCTTTTTTGTTGTTGTTTAACCGTTTTCATTTTGTTGTATTGTCACGTAGCCTTTCCTTGGGTAAGAAAGATTGCGTGACACCTCAAAGAACGTCCGTGCTTGGGAGTCACGGTGATACGGATTTCAAGTCACGCTGGTTCCAGAGGTTTCCTGTTTTCTACTTCGAAATAGAAGCTCTGGGATCAGGGTAATTCTAATTAAGAAGGTTTCCAAACATTACATTAAAATCTGTTTTATTTTTCCTCAGGTGCCTTTTCGACAGAAACCACAGCCAGCTGAGATGCCTTGCTCGTCTTCCTGACACTGACGACTTCATTAAAAGCCAAGTGGGTTTGCTTTTCGCTCTGTTCTGCACCTAAAACATTACACTGTAGTTAGGTAATTCGGTGTCCTTTACTCCTGAGATCCAGTGACTCTGATGATTTTGGTGGTAGCTGGCTTTGAAAGACTTCTGACTCAAGAAAAGTACTTTCTTCCCCATATATTGACACCGTAGTAACATGCCGCTATTTAGAGTGTGGCTTTTGAGAGATCTTGTTCAGCGTGAAAAGCCGTTCTGCGTGACGAGTTCTCCTTCTCTTTGTAGGAATGTCGTCAGCTAGTGCAGGAATACCTGACAAGACTCGCTGAGCTCGCTGATGATGTCATGAACTGTAGTGCCGTCCTTAACTGGCTTGAGGTGAGTACCGAGCTTTGTGATTGGTTAAAAATGGCAGAACGCGAAACCAATCAGACGCAAAACCAACACCAGTCGTGACGTGGCTTACACTAGTTTTTCCGCGCTTAATGCTTGTTGACTGTTTTTCCGCACTGAGTGTTCAATGGTGGCATGTCTACCTATGCTTGGCATTCGTTCGCCCGCTTTCTCAACCTTTGCATTGACCTGTTTTCAGTTTACCCACCCTTAACGTTGATACGTGGTTGCATATTTTCCCGCGCTTTTCACTCGTTGTGTGTTTACTCACGCTTAGCACTGACACGTTTTGGCCGTTTCCCCGCGCTTTTACATTGACACGTGGTTGCATGTTTTCCCGCGCTTTGCTCCGTCTGTCCGTTTTCCCGCGCGTAACTGATAGTGTTTGCATGTTTTCTCGCGCATGTTTGCATGTTTTCTCTCGATAGTGTTTGCATGTTTTCACTGGTGCCTGTTTCCCCGCAGTTTACACTGGTATATGGTTTCACTTCTTCTTACAAGCTTTGTGGTGTTTTATGCCTTAAATATTCAAATGTAAACGTCTCAAGGATTATTTTTTCTGCGACAGAAATCGCACTTACTCTTATGACTGCCTTTATGTTTTCTCAGCTTGATAACCATGGAAACCACATGTTACTGACAGACGAGTCTCCAATCAACGTACCTGGAATAGCAGCTGCTCACGTGATCAAACGATACACTGCGCAGGCTGCGGACGAAATCTCTCTCGAGGTATGATAATATTATAATGGTCAGGTAAGAGGTACAGTGCAAGCTGTGTTCTTAGGCAAAGCTTTGTACTCTCACAGTGACCAGAAACAAGAGTCTTAAAAAGCTCTGGTCTTGTGAGCCACTTGTTTCAAATTTCATTCTAAGAATTTGTGTCAGGTCTGTCTGAACTAACGTGATTCAAGCGTTACTTTGTCAACGGATTTTCTGTCAACCTTTCGTTTTATACACAAATCGGAAGTGAAAGGAACCAAAACTCATTTTCCCTCGTGTCGTTCTTAGTGTATCATTTAAGGTAATTCCTCTGAAATAAAAGTGACAATAGATATTTGTCCAAACTTTGTCCACTGAATATTTGTCAAATGATAACTTCAATTTTGAAATAAAAGAGGGGGTGCGCATGCTCATTAAGGAGCAGTGAGGCATTGAAAATGCCCCATTTTGGCCTTATTTAATGCTTATTATAAGAACACATTCCCAGTAATTGCAACATCTTTGTGAGCCCGGACTCATAAGAACACGCATTAAACTACAGTCAATACAATGTGTCGGACACAAATAAACGTTTTAAGTTTTATTCAGACAGAAAGCTAAATCCTTGATTATAAATTTGAACCAAATTTCTTGACGTGGTTACCGACTGCAAAATAGAAAAGACCACAGTGTATCTGCTATTTTTCTTATTTATTCAATTATCAGCAATAGAAATTAGATCAGTCTTCTCTCACGCAAAGCTTATGATTAGTTGATTACAATGACTGGAAAAAAAATTGGGGTGCCCGTGCTCGTTGGTGAGCTAGAGCCATTTTTCAACTGACAGAACTCAATATCAAGGCAAATCCGTCATGTTTTCAATATGCGCGTGCACGAGCGCGCGCTAATGACGCCATAAATTATGCGCAGTAAGGATGCGCAATGCAAATGTGAAGAATGACCTTAAATGATTTATGGCGTAACCTCTGTTCAGTCTTCCCTTTGCCTCAATCATTTTTGTCTCTGTTTCTTTGCTATTGCGTCTTGGTGTTTTAATACCTTAACAAACTATTGTCTTAGAGTTTTAATTTGATTTGATGGTAATTTCATGCCTCTTAAATGTGACATCATACTATGTCAGTGACTTACCACTGGGTTTTGACCGATTTCAAGAGCGTGATTAAACGTGGTTTTTATGACGGTAAACACAATTGTTCAATCAATTTGTGACGTTCTGTCCAGTGTCACGGATATCATTTCGTACGTTATTTAAAATTTGATTGAAATGATCTCGTGACGTAGTTCCGCTGGTGACTTAAGTTTGTTCGTTGCCATGGGTGAGTGACTTTGAAGGGTTTCCGTCCGGCGTGACGGCTTTGGTCACGTATTACCTCACGAAACGTTCTCTTGTGGGAAAGCTTTAAAACAGTTGCCCGCCGAAAAGAAAACGAATTAGTACGGCACAATATTAAATTAAATGATTTTCTCAAGTGTGCAGTAAGGGAGATAGATGAAACAAAAAGAAAAGAGCATTTTGTGAATGCGTGAATGAAGTGAGTTCAGCCGTTATGAAAGCAAGTGAAATTCTATCCGTTAGGTTTTTACTCAATTCTTACTCAATTCTTACTTAATTTGAAATGAAGTGATCTGGTTGTCACCTTGGGTGATGACATCTCAACAAGCAAACAGGACGTATAATTGAGCATAATTGAAGAACCTAATATTAATGATTGATCCATACATGATTACGATACGTCGAAAGTTCAGACCCGAATTTTTCACCTTAAACGCGTTAACGGAAGTGGGAGGCGTTTGCTTGTCCCTCGCTACGGCAATATCAACTTTTACCAAACTAACGCAGATCGAAACTACGTTTTGGCACTAAACGGTTTGAGTATAGGGATAATCGATTGATATATTCGTCTAAATGCATCAATTCAGTTAACAGCATTGTGCATTAAGAATAGTGTATCGCTCCTTTAAAATCGCGTGATCCGAACATGACGTCATTTTCTCAGTAGTCACGGGTCACATGACAAACATTGCCTGTCAAAAAAGGTGATTGATTGTCAGATAGGCAAATTAATGTTGACAAGAATTGGGCGACCACTTTGGCTAATTTTTAGCGGAATTGCAAAAAGAATTAGGTCGGTTTCCTGTAGAAATCAATAGTGCCCTTGTATTAAATATGTAGTTAATTTTGAGGAGACGCGCTTTTTTGCCGCCGGTATGGCGGAAACCACTTGTTCGTAGTTGTTACGCAATTACCGAGTTGAGCGAATGGCCCGAAGGCACTTGACGTAAGAATGAAATTGTTCCGCTCTATGTAGCGTGTCCGGATTGTCATTTCAAATGGAAACATTTCAAAAATCCTGAATTGATAGTAATTAGCTCAACGGGGCTAAACCAGCGCTGAAGTTGGTAGCGTTTCATTCATCTTTCGCCGTTCTTGTTTAGTGCAAACTTTGTTTCATTTTGTTGCAACGGTGTTGTTGCAGGTCGGTGGGATAATTTCCGTGATTGATATGCCCCCGGTTGACGAGAGCCTTTGGTGGAGAGGAAAGCAAGGATTTGAGGTATAGTAAGGTAGAAAATAATATACCGAGTTATAGAAATTTAACGCAATTGTTTCACCGAGTTGTAAGAGTTTTATAAAAGTCGCGCGAACAAGGAGAAAGCCCAACAAAGTAACCTGTCAGTTGTGAAGTCCTTCAACGAATTGATGTTATTCAGAGGGTTTCTCAACAAAAAGGATTTGTGGTCGATGTTGTTCGTTGTTTACAATGTTCAACTGAGTGTATAGATTGTTTCGTTGATCTTATGTATCTAAATATTTACACTGAAACGCTTAACTTTAATTCAATAGGATTATCGTAGTAAGTGTTTTTAATACTTGTGATCTCAGTGAAGTTCATAGGTTCAATAATTTCTCTCGATGATGAAGTTTTTGGTTGGTTGTTTTTTGATTGGATTTCGATTAACGATTCAGGGGGCAGCGTTAATTACAGCCAAGTAATGCCATTTTTGAAATGCCGTAGTGGTTAGCATCAACCCTCTCGTATGTAAGTGGTCTGTTGGTTTTCCAGCTTCAAGAATATTCTTGCTTTAGTTGGAAAAGTTATTGGACTTATTTGTGTTGGTTGCAGCTCTAAGAATTTCCTTTCTACATGGCTCTCTTCGTGTTATAGCTTAATATCCTTCATGGCCTGAATGATCTCATTTTAATCCTTGCGCCAGTCTCAAAATGTTATCTCACCCTACTGATCGTCATAGCTAACCTTGGTTGAAACAAACTTAGCTCTGGAGAGTTTGTAGTTTGTCAACGCAGCATCCTAGTGCTGATGAATTTCTCGATTCTTATCACCTGTGTGCTTGACAGTGTATTGGTAGCGTAAGGAGATTTTTTATTTTTATCACTGAATGCACTTTTGGGATGTTTTCAGGTTGGATTCTTTCCTAGTCAGTGTGTTGAAGTTATCTGTGACAAGACGGACGGTCAAGCATCGCTGCCCCGCCACACGGCAACCTCACACATGACACCAGGTTTGTTTACTTGTTTATAGTGTTTAACACTTGTTGGAGACACTTTCGTTGTGTGTGGTTTCCAATCCGAGAAATGACTCTTTTGTTCAACGTTCTGTCTGTCTGTCTGTCAAATATGACTCACCCTCGTTTATGTCTGTCTGTCTGTCTGTATGCCAAATGCGACCCGTCCTCGTTTACGTCTGTCTGTCTGTATATGTGTCTGCCGTCTGTCTGTCTGTCTTTCTGTCTGTCTGTGAAATGCGACCCACCCTCGTTTATGTCTGTCTGTCTGACTGTATGTCAAATAAGACCCACCCTAATTTATGTCTGTCTGTCTGTCTGTCTGTCTCTGTGTCAAATGCGACCTACCCTCGCCTGAAAAGAAATGATTATAAATGTTATTTGTCCCCATTGTACACCCACCTCGCGCGTGAAACGCAGCGATTTAAAGCATCGAAGCTAAACTGTGCAACACGCTAAACAGCTCTCGCTTGCACTGAAACCCTTACAGCGTATTTTTAGGGGAAACGGAAGAACAATGTATCAAATAATATCAAAATGTTTATTTTCTTCTTTTCTTTAGTTGCCAAGAAGCGAGGGAAAATTGTGTCCTTTCTGCGGTTGTTCCTGTCTTCTCGTCCTTCGAAGGCAAGGCTGATGCAAAGTGGTATCCTGAAGTAAGTCAGCTTATCTTGTGTGTACAGCTGCTGTTAGCGGGTTATGACACGTAACAAGCACAAAAATGTTAGGATTGGTGTTATCCAATCAGATGAGAGTACGAACACCGGTGAGAAACCTGACATACCAGTAGGCGATGAGTTCAGCCACTTTTAAACTTTAAAAAGAAATGTTTGACTAGCATCCGATTTCACTCCGTAGTCTCCCTCCAAGAGGGAGCCTTGTAATTTTTTTTGATTAGGGATTTTGGTTGAGAAGGGTTTTAGTTTTCCCCACAGTAGTATTTTAACCCATCCAGCATTTCGACGGAAAACTGTCTAATTTACCTGTCCAATTAAACTGTACAATTGATGTACAATTATTTGTTTGTCCACCTGTTTGTTCTCAGGGAACGGACCTTTGGTTGTGACTTGGGCGAACATTTGGCAAAAACGAATAGCCAAGGTGAGGAATTATATTTTAATCATTGCATGTTGCACGGCTTTCTGTACATTAACATTGAAATGATTTTCTTGGTGAAAAAATGCAGTGGCGATCAGGCCTCTGTCTGAAGTATTGCGTTTCTCAAATCCTGTAGATTCACTTGAAAAGATGGAACCTTAATAGAACTCTTTGTTGTTGTTTTAGTTCCTTTGGTGTTAACAAAGTGCGCTGAAGTGATAGAGAAGAATGGTATCGTAGATGGAATTTACCGTCTATCCGGCATGTCTTCTAACATTCAGAAACTCAGGTAAGTATTCTACTCAATCTTCTAGTCCCAAGCTCAAATTTGAAATCTCCTTACGGAATGGTATCTATTTATTTTACGGTAGTTGTGAGAGGAAGGTTGCTCATCAAGACGGCATGTCTTAGTTGGTAGTTTTTGTTTTTGTTGTTGTTGTTGTTGTTGTTTTTTTTTAGTGAACATCTGACATCCTTGACATTGTGTTGATATTTTATGAGGAATGGCGATATTGCATACTCGTTATTAGCAAGAGTTTTATTTCCCAGGTTGGCATTTGACGGGGACGAGCCGCCCGACCTCCTAAAGGACTGCTATATCCGGGACATTCACTGTATCAGCTCTTTGCTCAAGATGTACTTCAGGTAAGGTCACATGAAGTTTCCTTTTCATGTCGGCGCAGAGTTGTGACTGCACGGTTATGCAAACTGTGTAGTTTTGGTTTTCGCATTTGCTAAGGAAACCAATGGAGTTGTTATTTCCAGAGTCAAAAAAACCAAATTTTTTTGTTCGCAGAGAGCTACCGAATCCACTACTGACGTATCATCTGTACGACAAGTTTGTGGTGAGTATAGCTTAATACACTCATCGTGACATATCCGGATGAAAAACTGTGACCAATTAACTTATTCATAGAAGCATCCAAATATCGAGGGATATTCCTTTTAAGTGTTCCGTCATCTTACCATTTCAGGCCGCCATCCAAATCACGAACGAATCAGAACGTCAAATAGCCATCCATCACGTGGTACAGCAGCTTCCGCCACCCCACTACAGAACACTAGAGTACCTGTTACGTCACTTGTCACATGTGGCCTCGTACTCGCCCCAGACCGGCATGCACGCCAAGAACCTTGCCATCGTGTGGTCACCAAACCTCTTGCGGCCGATGTCTCTGGACGGCGGAGGCGCGGCCCTTTTGCAGGTCAACGTACAAGCTGTTATAATAGAGTACCTTATAAGGAATGCGAACGTGTTTTTTGACGAACACGCGGCGGCGGCTGCGATTGTGGCGAACCCGCGTTACTCGTCCTCGTCGCTCGACAGACAGCGAAAGGTGGTCTCCGATTCAAGTAAGGATTCTTACTACGTTTTTTGTCACGTTGTGTTGTGTGTTGCGTTTTGCAATGTGTGATGTGTGATGTAAGATGTGTAGTGTAATATGATATGTGTGATGTCACTTGCGTGACTTTCTAGGTATGCGGGGCAGTCTCGTCAGTATCTAATTTTTTTCAGTATAGGAATCGTGATTACAAGAAGCTAATTATTTTATGTTGAATGATGGTATAATTATAACTAAATAGAATAGAACATTCTGAGCCGATTACATCTGAATGATCTCTTGTTTTCATTACAGATATTGCCGGCGCTCCTTCCATTGGTCCAAGGATGGCGTCACTGTCCATTTCCCCGCCTACTAAACTAATATCACTGGAAGAAGCCCGGGCGCGGGCGCAGACAACGCCCTCGAAGCCCCCAGTAAGGCACGTAAGAGTCACGGCTGTGCCAGCACCCGAGCGATTTGAGCCTCCCATGTATCGGTCATCGGTTGAAGTTCCCGCGAGAAGGAAGTCGAGCGATGGGGGTGTTAGCGGACGCAAGTGGAAAAGCTTTTTCCAGAAGGGAAGGAACTTTGACGCTTCGCAGTCCGTGGCTAAGATTCAGGAGACGAGCCAAGGGACTTACGTTAGTGTCATGCGTGAGCCCCAACCACAACGTGAAACCGTGGAAGGAGTGCGCCAGACAAGAAGTGCGGAGAAACTCAATGAGGCGCCTAATGATACGGGACCGCGGCCTGTTAGGGCCAGACATATACGTATGGATGCTAAGCATGACACGAGGGAGATAAGAACTCCTGTTCACCAACCGGTCACAATATCGTTTAGCCACCAGCCCGCGCGGGAACGCTCACGGACTGTTGGCGAGATGCACATCAGAAGGCACCCGGTGTTGACTTCGTTCAAACGGGTGTCATCTGAACAGACTGTATTCTATACTAAAGTGGAATACCACCCGACGAAGGTCAATCATCGGAGAGCGTCGACCGGCGGCGAAGAGCTCGAGAGCTCCATGCGGAGGCGAGAAGTTCCGAGCTCCGAGCATCGCCCTCTGTCGGTATACGACAATCGCCCGATCTCGATATACGACAACGAACCGACAACGCATCGGTATTCTTCGCCGGTTTTCTCGCAGAATTACTGCACGATACCCGAAGAGAAGCACCGCTACTCGACACCAGTGAACATGACCACCCCTCCCATGAAGAAAACATCCAGGGGAAGGCTGTCAGACCAGCAGATTGCTATCACTGGGGCGAGGCTGGCGCAGACGTCTCTAGTGCCTTGCTCAAACAGCGGTAGGCCAATGCATTGAATGAATGACGTAATTTTGGTACAGTCGCGCGCTGAGAACGTGCTATTTTTCGCGGTCACGGCCAGGGTCCTGAGTTGACGGCGGTCGCGTGGTACTCAGCAAGCGGTTTGATATTGTGAAGAAGAATATTTAATTTGGAATGGTTCGTCTCTTCGCTGTCACAGTGCAAAGGGCTCTTCACTGGATTCTGTCGTGAGTAGACGCGGGGAAACTTAAGTAAATGTCTTAACCTTTGACATTTTCGGTGTTTAACATGCAATAACATGCCGCTCAATTTGTCAGATTTTCAAACTTTTGTTTTGCGGTTCTTATTAGTCTCATTCAAACGAGAGTGAAGGGTAGTTGAGTTAATCTCCCAGATAGGATTACCCGTCATCCTCTCTTGCCTCAACTTCGTTTCCAGGCTCTCTCATCTTCCCGCCCTACTGGAGCGAGAGAGGAGCGGGAAGAAGAGAGACCCTGGAACGAGGTTGTTATTGCCTCAGTTTTAAGCCATCTTAGAGAATCTCGTACCATTGCCCTTTCTCTTTGAAGTTAAATGTGAATGATGTAATTGCAGTTCTTGGAAAGAGAAATTACGCGAGAAATATCTTTTGGCTGGAACAACGCATTCATTTTGAAATTCTGTCGAAACATAGCGCAGTTTACTCTCAGACATACTACATTGCTGTACTTTGGCCTAACTCCACCGCTCTCCGCTCCGCCATATTTCAGTGAAAACAATCGGATGTAGACTTTTGATGCCGCTTCTATGAAGTACTAATCCCTTCAGGGACATGGGAAAATTACAATAAAGCTTTGTGTTACTGTCAATTTTATAATCTGAAATGACCGAGCACACACAAAGCCAGCAAAGCGAAGTAATTCAAGCGACAAAATTCTGAATTGCGAATATTTTTTAATTTATCACGAAAATATTTTTAAGTCTTTAAAGCGTATGTTAATATAAATTTTAAATGTAAATATCTCAAGAGTTGGCGAAAATATTGTTTGCACTGAAGGTGAATTGTCTTGTTCCAGTAGAAAGGACGTAAATATAATGAGCCTTGTTGAATTGCTATGTGATTTTAGCTTACCCCTCCCCTCCCCTCCCCTCCCCTTGCCTCCCCTCCCCTATCCACTTTGCTTCTTATCTTTGTGTTTCTTGTAAATGATAAATTCGGAATCTTATGAGGTCCCAAGCAAGTGACATTTAACTAGAGCTCGGTTTTGTCCCTTCCTTTCAGTGATGTCGTTGTGTTGAGCACTGCGAAGTTTCAAAAGATTTTATTCAATTAGATCTCAGCTCTATGTACTTTTCTTTGATAATGAGCTGATTGATAAACGCGTGTTTCCTATTGTGGGGTGAATTAATTTAAAACTCAGCCTCCGAGTTCTTAACCTGGTCTATTAAATTCTTCTAATAGTGCTCCATTTCGTCAACTGAAAACAAACACTCGCCCAAGCTAATCCGTTTTCGGAACGAAGATTGTGCGAACCGAAAACGCATTTCGCAGCAGTTCCCCACTCCACACGAAAATGCTCGAAAACATAGCAACAGTCCTCTGCCAAGGCGCATGTGCCGTAAATGGACTACCTAAGTTTTTCCAGTCCACACTAACGCGATAGGCACCCGTTGGAAAATGTCTTCTCAGTACAATTGGCGGCTTTCTCAAATGCTGATCGCGTTTCTTATGAAAACGGTGAGCGTTTCCTGGCGCTTTAGTGTGGACGGTGCGCTCAACGCGTCAAAAGGCGCGTGTTTTTAAACGAAAACGCATACATCTAAAATGCCGTCGAAAGCGACGGCGAAGGCTTTGTATTTTTCCATACCATAGCAGCGTTTTCGAGCGTTTAAGTATGGACGGGGAAAAGCTCCGAAAACGGTAGTGTGAACGCGAAGCATTTAACTCGTTTTCGCTAAGTGCGTGGTTAAATGGGTAAACGGGCAGAGCGCCATTTTTTTTAACCAGTCAGTCTCATGAACGCTCTGGCTAACTTGAATAGCACTCCGGATAGCCTGAACGTCACTCCGCTTTGCCTAAATAGCTCTCCAATGAGCCGGTCCCCGTTAGTGGCCCCGTACTCTGTAGTTTAGCCCGAATGTGTTGCATTCGTAATACCGTTCGGTTTCATCTCCATATCTTCTGAAGCCGCAGACGGGGAATCAACAGTATATGGCTTTATACTACTATTCCGCGCGCGAAAAGGCGCGTGCAACTTTCCCGCGTGTCTCGGAAACAAATTCTTGAGTTGCTCTTCGATAGCTTTGATTTGTTCCTCGCCTTTCTTGTCTTTGTGCTTCTCGAACAAACTTTCGATCAGCTGTTCAGCATCTGCCTCTGCAAGTGGTTTGATTTTGTCGTTGAAAAGAGTCACGGCTTTCTCTGCTTCGTATTCTTGGAAAGCATACTTCCCTTGTAGTTTCGGGTCAACTGGTAAACACAAGCGATAAACCGTGACGAAGACTGTGGAGACAATAACAAGTCCGAGAATCAAGCCCCATGCGATAAACTGCGACGCAGTCTTCGCTTGAGAGAATTCTTTATTCACGGCATCTTTCAGGGCGGTTGTGGTTGCCTTGGCAAGTGCTGTATCCAGAGGTCCAAGTTTGGCGCAAACGTAATAATCTTCTTCGACAAAAGCGTACACTAGCCATATAACTGGCGGCAAACAAGATACAAACAGACTGTTCTTTGCCTTCAAGAACAGCAATTTCTTCCTACGGCATCTTAACAAACAACAGCCTGTTACCGCTTGCCAAAACGGAGTGGAAGCTAACAGCGCTAAACAGAACAGCAAAATCGACGGACCAAGGATAAAAAGGATGCCGTATACCTTAAAATTTTCCTCGGGACACGAAAATACGATGTCGCCCAAGAACTCGTTGACGCCGTACAAAACCAGTGTGGCGACAACTGTTTTGAATGGCACTTCGTTTGATTGTGCGACTCCTTTAACAGCTTTAAAAGCCGCTTCTAGAATAGCAGTAAAAGTGCCAGTGATGGCCCCTGACATAATTTGTGTTGTGGACACACTCTGCAAAAACAAATCCCTTAAATGTATCGCTTGTACTTTAGTTCTGTTAACAGTGCTGATCAAAGCAGCCCATGCAGTTAATATGATGGTTTATATGATATTACACGTCTACACAGTTGAATGGTCAATTCTGACAACTAAAACCATTCAATCAGAATGCTGCCAATTCATTGTAAGTTTTGAAATTGTGTGCGTTAAGTCTTGTTTTTAAACATTGTTACTGCTTAATTTCAACTGCTGTTTTTCGAGCTCAAAGAGCTGATATATAAATAATCAATCTCATATTGTTCAAGCTTTCTCGGCACCTATCAAAGTGGGAGAGTATCATCAGTCTTGCGAGAAATCGATCAAAATTACATTAGTATTGTTGCTATAGAAACACTAAGTTCAATAGAGCATTCTTACCTTGTAACATTCATACTCATAACGAACGCGTGTAGTCGGTTTGACTTGTCTTTGCAATTTAGTTTCAAGTCCCTAGAACTCAAACGTCTACGCTCTTCGGAATCAAGCTTTTATAGGTGAAAATCAAAGTTTGTGCAGCCCAGTATCAGCCGTTGTCGAGCCCCTCCAAGTCCAAACCGACATATATTTAATTGACAATCCACACAACCAAGGCTTGCGCTAATCTTTAGCCTCTAGGTTTGACTTAAAAGCAAGGCCTTCTTAATTTAGTTTAAGGTCCCTAGAACTCGAAAATATCGTCACAGTTCTTCCAAATCAAGCTTGTGTTGGTAAAAATCAAAGTCTGCACAGCTCAGTGCCAGCCAGTGTCGAGCCACTCCGAGTCCAAAACGACCTATATTTTACCGGCTATCGTCACATAACCAAGGCGTGCGCTAATCTTTAACTAGACTACGAGTAGTCCCTCTTTCGCTTAGTCCGTCGTGCGTGACGCGAGAGAAAACCGCAAGAAAACATGGCCGCGCGAACTCCTGGGGCAATTAGCACGCGCGTCTCGTCCCCAGTATTTGACGCGGTCATTTTTTCCTCGCGGTTTATTTTAAAAAGAGGGACTACTCGTTGTCTAATCTTTAGCCTGTCGGCTTGACTTATTAATGGAGGGTCTGAATGAGGGTTAGATGACAAAAAATAACTGACAACTGACAAATACCCGAAAATTTAACTGACAACTGACATTTGTAGTCATGTTTATGGACAACTGACATAAAAGGCTTTAGCCATTGTTATTCGTTTGAAATTTACTGAAAATAACTTTTCGGTGGAACCTTTGTAGTTTAATTTGTGTAACCGTTAATAATTAGTAATTACCAAACCCTTAAATTCTTGGTCAGGAGTTGGAAACTATTGTTGCATGGTTAGCTATTGTTTTGGTCTGGGCATTGTTTATTGCCTTTTGAATGTTTTGTTTCACGTCATTTGGTAATCACACCGAGCTCCGCAACACCAAGAAACGACATTTTCATAATCCGTTTGTTCACAGCTTGTTTACTTTCTCGAAAGATGGTCGAGCGCCCGAGAGCAAACGCAAAGGGGTAAGGGTGGGTAAAGGAGAAAGCCGTTCAGGGTTTTGCAGTTAATTATATGTAGTCAGTCGAAGCGGCACTACCGGCCACCTCTCTACAACGGCAACCTTTTTTGGTCCTTAGATCCACTCTTATTGCAGCCTCCCTACAGAAGTCTTTTTTCCACGACGGCCAGTTACTCAATGACTGATAATGGACAGTGTATACAAAACTCCTGGCCATTTTTATTGTAAAAGGTCACAAACTTAATTGATCCGTACCGCCCGTCGTTGGTCTCTGTTTTTGTTTGGTATTTGTTTCACTGATATTTGTTTGAAAATGTGTTACGTATTCATATGTTAAAATAACCATTATGTTGCAATCCCCGAAAAGAAAGAAAAAAAAACGTCATATTACACCCCTACCTCCTCACAACGGCGACATCTCTACAACGGCCATTTTCGTCTGTCCCCAGGGTGGCCGTTTCGTAGAGGTTCGACTGTGTTCTCTACAAAATGTACCAACCAATGGCCTAAGTAAATTATTAACAGCCACTTAACTGACAACTGACAAATGGCCCAAAATTTAACTGAAAACTGACAAATAGACAAAACTCTAACCGACTGAACTGACATTTGCACACCTTCATCCAGACCCTCTTAAAGGCGAAGTTTTTGAGTATTAGTTTCAAGTCCCTAGAACTCGAAAATAACGTCTAAGCTTGAGTAAAAATAAAAAACAAAAAACAAAATGCGGTCACAAATTAAACATAACAAAACAACGCATGTTGTAAAAACCTTGATTTGAGAACTTAACGTTTCGTAAGCTTCTACATACATCATCAGAATCGAAGTATAAAACGGTTAGCGGCATTAAAATACATTTAAACGAGAAGACTAGTACCTAATAAGGAAAGTAAGGACAATGGATATAAATGAAAATAAACAGACTAAAATCTGCTGGAAAAAAAAACATATAAATGGCAAGAAGAGAAGAAGTTTCTCACTGCCAACATTTTCATGACTTCTTTTCTTTTCTTTTCTTCTCCTCCGTTTCACCGACCACGTGACCACAAGAAACGGAGGCTCTGGGGACGAGAATGGCTGAGAGTACGAAATGAATTCTCTTCCCATGCTCAGAAAATAGGACAAGAGGTCGCGATTCTTGGCGCTGACCAAAAGGAGCGCGGCCTCTGAGGACGAGAATGGTGACGGAATACCTCCTGGTACTGGTCACGCAATGTCACGTAACGTATCAAGATTTATACTGTGCTAGGAGCAAAAGCTTCTTTCTTTCTTTCTTTCTTTTCTTTCCATAACCTGCAATATGTTTAGCAGAGTAAAACGACGTAGAAAGTCATAAAACAGGGAATTTTAGTCAATCAAAGCACGCATCGAGCTCAAGTAAACCTCTTGCAAATCCCTTGTAAATCATTCCGAGATTTTGCGAAATAAAACAATAGCTACTGTGAAATTGTCCAATCACAAAGAAATCACAGCGAAGTCACCGATTTCTGCACGAACGACAACAAACGTAACGATGTCGGGGGTAGCAGCCAACGTGTTAACGCGTATCGTATCTGCTTTCCAAACTGTCGCACAGTCAAACGAAGTCCCACTGAAAACCATCGTCCTCGCCCTTTTGTTGTACGGAGTCAAAGAGTTCCTGAGCGACATCATTTTCACGTGTCCCGAAGAACACTTCGCTATTTATGGCAGTCTATTCATCTTCGGCCCATCGATTCTTCTGTTCTGCTTATCGCTACTGGTTTCGTCCTCCTTTTGGCAAGTTGTAACAGGCTGTCATCTTCTAA
The DNA here is from genome assembly GCF_042242905.1 of Orbicella faveolata. Lineage (NCBI taxonomy): Eukaryota > Metazoa > Cnidaria > Anthozoa > Scleractinia > Merulinidae > Orbicella > Orbicella faveolata. The sequence goes on from NW_028301553.1 coordinate 30,891,663, forward strand.
GATGCCGTGAAAAGAAGTTGTTATTGTTGAAGTCGAAGAACAGTGTGTTTGTCGCCTGTTTGCCGCCAGTTATATGGCTAGTGTACGCTTTTGTCGAAGAAGATTATTACGTTTGCGCCAAACTCGGACCTCTGGACATAGCACTTGCTAAGGCGAGCACAACCGCTCTGAAAGATGCCGTGAAGAAGGAATTCTCTCACACGAAGGTTGTATCGGAATTAATTGCGTGGGGTTTGATTCTCGGGCTTGTTGTTATCTCCACCATCTTCGTCACGGTTTATCGCCTGTGCATGCCAATTGATCCTAAACTTCTGGGAGAATACGCTTTCCACGAATACGAAGCTGACAAAGCCGTCTCCCATTTCAACGAAAGGATCAAACCTCTCGCAGAACAAGACGCTTTACAGATGGTTGACAGTTTGTTCGAGAAGTACAAGGACAAAAGCCACGTGGAACAAGTCAGAACTATCGAAAACCAACTCAAGAGGTTGTTTCCAAGACATGCGGGTGTATTGAGTGGACCGTTTAGAGTGGAAACCAATACCGTGAAACCAGATCCTACGGTCCATGTACCCACGTCATATGCCTCGGGAGATATGGAGTTACAGCCAATGGTCGAGAAAATACATGCTTAAACACTTAATGTCTGGTCGACCAGACATTAAGTGTTTGTTGCCATGAGGTTTCATGAGTTTAGCTTTGTTTCTCATGAAACGTTATGGCAAAGTTCTGGGAAACGTCATGGAAGTCAGCAGCAAAAAGTCACAAGTCAAAGTAAATTTAAGCAGACAGCATTATGCTCCCTACGGAGTGCAATTATTGACATCAGTTTAGCCACTGGGGTGACGGGAATCTGTGGTGTGGCTTGTACCAGAACTTCCTGCCTGACAGTTCTGGGTTGTGGCCTTGCTGCCCTAAACAGAGCATGAATCTTCCCTACAGAGGGTCTGGACCAGTCCTAAACAGGATAGAGTTGCTTGATTGCCAGAGTCAAATGTGGTTTACACAGTATATTTGAGCAAGCCAAGATCTGAAACACCAGATAATGTTCATGGCAAGATAGTGCTTGTTAATTTATCCTCTTATTCTATGCTTGGAATCCTTTGTTCTGTATCGGTCATATAATAGACAGTGTTGTCCAACCTCTTTGTCCTAAACACGATCAAACTTTCAAACCCTCTGTATCACCCCTGCACCCAAACACGGGTCAAGTATGACCCTCTACCCCTGGGATAGTTATTGAGCCTAGGGGAAAAGGGTAGTCTTGTGTAGGACTGATGCCATGAAATAAATGTACCTTACATACATTGTGTTAAAATAATAATATATTTTAAATTCTCATAAACCTCCTCTTCTAAGTACATGCTCTTAAAAAATGTATGCCATTTTCCATTTTTTAAATAATTGAGACTACTAACAATATATCCCACCCGTGTTACAAGTCATTAACAAGCATTCTGCTGTAAGCTGATTTAAGTCATGTGACCCCATTAAATGTGGTCACATTAAATGTGGTCACATGACATCTACAATGGCATAGCAAAACCCTGACTATACCATGTTCCTCCATCATATAATCAAGATGCTATTTCATATCTCAAACGAGAAATTTTTTTCCTAAATCAAGCAAGTTGCAAAAATGTCTTGCTTGCATTATACCAAACGGACAAGAGAAAGGTCAATACTGACAGTGACGGACCAAATCATTGTTGGTGAACTGTTTGGGAGTAATTTGACTGCCAGCATGTTGTGAAACATACACATCAGTTTCAATAACCAGAGACTTAATATTATTAATAATAATAATTTATTGTCAAAGAAAAATTTTCACTAGACTCGATCTAGAGATAACCTTTGCTCAGATTGCTTCAAAATGTTGTTGACCAGTAACATTAAAGTTTGTCTTCCCGATGCATAATGATTTATATGCTTTCTTCACCCAGTGTATATACAAGTGGTTATTGGTTAGCTGTAAATGTCTATATCACTTTAAGACAAAATATGTCTTACCATGGTCTGGCTTAACAGTTTGGATTGACTGACATTTACTTGTGATTCCTCAATTTGCAGTTGACCACATTATCTACTCTTTCCCCCACCCACCCCCCCCCCCCCCTTCACTGCTGGGGTTTTACAAAAAACCATCACCCCAAAACACATCCCTGAGCTCTGGCATTGAACCAGTCCACTTGCAAACTGGGTAAAATATACTTTAAGGCATTAAGACAAATGCTATTCTGTACATCTCTGTGAAAACAACTTTTTTAATGGTGGGGTATTCAGGGGTGAATCCAGGAATTTTAAAAGCGAATATGAAGAAGAAGGCTTCATCTCAGGGGGGGGTACACATCCCATGATAAATCCCTGGAATTGTGTAGTTCTAGAAAATATCCATACCTCCCCCACAGAAGGGAATTTTTCTAAGTCTCCCCCACCCCTCTGGAAATTCCGATTGAGCTTCATACATTTCTTTAAATTTTTTGGTCTTACAAAACCCCTAAACCCCAGGAAATTCCAAACCCTTCTGTGGGGGCAGTGTTGATATTTTCTGGAACTGAACATTAAGACTTAGCGACATTGACTGGACTTCCTAGGAACTTGCACACATGGTGCTCTTGGACACCACTCATGACCAAGTATATGCATTTTTACCTGGAAAACTGGTAGTAAATTATTGATGCATTACTTATTTACTTTATTTGAAAAAAGTATATTCTGTGGACAATTCAGGGGTATGACCCAGGCTGATTTGTCGAAAGAATGTGGAGTGCAAAAGATAAAAAATTTTCTTCCATCCCCGGGAGAGTCATCTGTTCACCCATACAGCTGTAATTCTCCCCATATTTGAGCACATCTAGAACCATTGCCAGTGGTTGGGAAGCAGGGTTGGCACAGTTGTGAGAGCGCTCGCCTCCCACCAATGTGCCCCGGGTTCGATTCCCGGACCCGGCATCATATGTGGGTTGAGTTTGTTGTTGGTTCTCTTCCTTGCTCTGAGAGGTTTTTCTCCGGGCACTCCGGTTTTCTCCTCTCCTCAAAAACCAACATTTATAAATTCCAATTTGATCTGGATTGTCGTCAGGCACTTTATCTTGAGCCTCTGGCTCAGGTGATCGTGCAAGCACTCCCTGTTTTTGTCATTAAATTTGCATTCACATTTGTTACATTTACAATGGTGGACATAGGTGTTTTTAAATCCTGAAGCCATGAAAGGTTTGCAGCAAAGTGTTGGTTTCAGTATACAATCAGTGTCTTATAGTTCCAATTAACCTCACTGGGTTTTAGTGTTTTTTATTTTTCATTATTTGTAGGTACTGTGTAGAAGCAAGGTAACAATGCATATTAAAATGCTCAGTGTGTTTCACAATGGAACTGGGATCTTTCATTACATCTAAATTTCATTCGACTGATCAATGGATAGTATTTGTTGACACAGGCAAAAAAACAAAGATGGCTGAACAGGACAAGTGATACTAACTAAATAGTGCAATTCTTATTGAAGTTATTGTTGTTGAAAGCTTGTAACATGAAACTTGGTCTAAATCAAAGCAAATTCTGTATGTCAATGTCTTAATCAAGTAGACAAATCATCTGCCTGGGCATTCCTTGGGTGTACCCAGGGAATTTGATGTACCCCCCTTGGGGGATGGATGGATGGATAACATAATTTATACATGTTAGTTCCTCTGCGTAAGAAAAGCTTACACATCAGGGAGGCGGTGGGAATGAGGGAGGTTTAGGAATTTGACATCTGGTTGATATTGGGGTGGGGAATTTGACACCATATGGGAGGGGTTATAAGGGGGGATTGCAAAAGTTGCCTCCAAATCATGATAAAGCAAGAAGACTTTGAGAGACAACACTGTTCTTTGTAACATGACATGCTCTGTGGTGTGCTTGAAGGTGAAACATTTAATATAAACAGTTTTCCTTTTGAAATGTTAATCAGTTTTATATCTCAATGATACTTAAACAATGCTTGAGACTGAAACAAGTCACATGATTGTGTATTTATTTTTTCCAACTTTCTCACAGCGAAAGACAAAGGTAGAGTAATCTAGATACGGGCTTGATGGGAAAATCTAGACTGCGGTCAATATCGATTTTAGCCAATCGTATTCGTGAATCTGGTAGTTCCCAGTCCTTGCGAGACACGGCCGTATAATTTTTTTATACTTTTATTGTGATTGACACTACTCACAACACTGGTATGTCTACTTACACAATTTACAACAGTAATACAACTACTTACACTACTTACAATACGATGCAATTACACATGCTACTTTTTTAATCATAAACTCTTATTTGTATACAATACAACCCGTTACATAACTTACACTACTGATACTTATGCAGCTACCCCCTCCAATACATCTACTTACACAACTTAGAATACTTTACATTAATTATCTGCAATACTTGAAAAGATACTTTACATTATTTTTGATACACTACAATACTCATACAGCTACTTTACACTATTTTCGATACTAATACAGCTCCTTACGTTATTTACGATACCAATACAGTTACTTTGCACTATTTACAATACTAATTCAACTCCTTCACATTATTTACAATAAGTATACAGCAACTTTACATTCTTTAAGATACCAATACAGCTGCATTATACTGTTTGCAGAACTGAATACGAGCATTTTTTTAAACTTGAGATACACTGGTTGTTATTTCAACGGGACAAGTATATTTAGAAGAGAAAGAAATTAAAACTGACAAGACGAAAAGGAAAAAGTAGAAGTGGCACATCCTCCGAGACAAAGATATTTGGGGCAACTCAAGCACATTATATAATGTTGTCCATCTTGCTCTGAATTTCGTCAGTGTATTATTTCTAAAAGCAATTGTACGTTCACAAACGGGATGCTACATGTACTTACAATACTACAATTTGCATAACTTGCTCTACAAAACAATACAATTACTTATTTCACTTTGGCCGATACTAATACTTACACTTCTTACAATTTAGTACGATTACTGATGCTACCTACATTCATATTATAACAATAGTAGTAAAACACGAATAACTGATTTTGCCACTGAGACGGATTTGATATTGCAAACTGAATTAAACTAATTTAACTTTCGCATTTTTCAGCTTTCCATTGCAAAGATAGCGCTGACTTCAATTCAAGAAAATTGAAAGTATTTTTCCAACATTTTGCAATAATAATAATATTTTTGAGTTTGCACAACTAAAATCCCAAACTTCCAGGTTAGGTTTGGGCTTGTATTCATAGTCCTTAAATGGTAGCTGTATTTTAGATGGTGTAAAATTAACTCTATGCTCATTATTGAATCATGTAAGAACTTCTTGAGAGAGGTTTAGGCCAACAGGACACTCCAGAAATGCATGTTCCAAGGAATCAGGGGATTTACAGAAAAAACAATCTTCGCTCTCGGATATTTTGAATCTCTCGAGCTCCTTTTTGGTCACTAAAATACGGTGTAATAATTCAAAGGAGAATTGTCTCAATTTGTTGTCGGCCGAGAGGTGAGGTATATTTTTGAATCATTCTTTCCATTTATCTTCTGTGCCAGAGTAATGTTTGACCCAAGACCTGACAGCTGTAGGTGTAACCTCTGATTTTCTTGGAACAGAAGATGGTAGTCTTTACATTTCATTTACACGGCCGTATAATGATATATGGCAAGTTAGTCTTTGTGGAAGATCCGAGCGTCCTGATTGGTTCTCTCATGGTCGGGATTTTGCCATACGGATCATCTCCAACGAAACGGCCACAACACGTTATTTTTTTCGAAAGCCGGCAAATTCAAGATTTGTGACTAAAAATGCCATACAATAAAACACTT
>NW_028301553.1:30902500-30907500 GCF_042242905.1 Orbicella faveolata
ATCCTGTAGACAACACCATCTTGTTTAGCCGGGTTGACGGTGTCCTTTGGTCGCACTAAGTGTGACCGAAGTGTCGTGTCGGACTTAAAGACGGTGCGAATGCCTTGTTGTTCTAGGCAGCGGCGGAGAGACTCCGAAACTCCTTGGACATAAGGTAAAACGGCGGTGGATTTAAATTCCGCGACAGGCTCTCTTCGTGGGGTTGTTCGTGCCATATAACTTCCGCTTATGATCATCCTGTACAGCCTCTAACCACCATTTTGAATAATTATACTTTAAATAAACAACTGCTGAACACAAAATGGTGCGAAAAGCGTAAACTCAAACCAAATTTCATCATTTAATTATCAATGGTTGTTATCAATCAGAGGAACAAATCAGTATCAGGATCATACAAGTGTGAACATAATAACTTGAAAAGCCATTGAAATGTGAGGGAGGAACCCAGTCTAATATTTGATTTAGGAATAGCACATTTCTGAATGTAAATGTCACACGGTGATTTTCAGTTTTATTCAATGCGATTCAGTCAGCCACTACTTACAACACTAGCTCTATTTACATGATATTGCTCTAATTATTTGCGCTATTTAAATTACAACATCTAAACGACTTACGATACTAACAAATACAGTGACGACAAGGGGCAAAGAAAAAAAGAAGAAAGATAGATAGTTATCATTACAGCTTGAGGTTGTACTATATAAACATAAAAAAACAGACCAAAGGCATGTGGTACATTAAAGGTAAAATGAATCATGCATCTGACAGGAGATTAGAAATAGACTAATGGGTAGGAGATACCGATAGGTATAGAAAATATAATCTAAATTATTATATGGCTTGCTCCGTGAGCGGGCAAGATGAATCAAATCCTGCGCTGTGATTGGCTACCCGAACGGGTAAGATGGAGCTATCTTGCCCGCTCGGGACTACCCGCCGTGTCCCACAAGAAAAATTTCTCCGAAAGCCATATAATAAATCCTTTATTGACCAAGCTTGTTCGGTCAAGATGGCTGGATATTGCGGGTTTATGGACCTCGACTCCGTCTCGGTCCATAAACACGCAAAAAAAGAACTTGGCCAATATCCAGCCATCTTGACCTTGGTCAATAACCCATACATATTAATTAAATCCTCATATATCCTGTAAGAGGTTTCCATTTCTTTGTGTCTCCACTTCTCATGCTTTTTGTTTCTATTTCATATTGTGATTTTAGTGTGCATATGAAATTTGAATGATCATCTTTTGTTTTAGCGAGCCATATGTGATATCGTGCTAAGAGAAAGCAGTAACTGATAAGAAGCGCAAATTGAGAGATATCTGGCCTCAGACCCAAAGCAGTAATATTTGTCAAGGCATAATCTCTAGGGAGTAAATTTAAGTTTTTCAGCCATTCAGTAAGTTTATTCCAAAAGTGAGATGTTTCGCGGCATGACCAAAAGATGAATAATTGACTCAGAGGGGGTGTGACAAAAACAGCACTTTTCATTGCCCTGTAGACCTATTCTAAATAAGAAGTTACATGGTTGGTACACGTCTATGTAAGAATTTAAACTGAAACTCTATCAGCTTAGTGCTCTTTGTGCATCTTTTAGCTAAAAGATAAGCAGCAGTCCAATTCATGTTGTCATTTATTGGTAGGCCACAATCCTCTAGCCACTTCTTTTGACTTGACTCTGCGGTTAAACTCTTGTTGCTAATCAGTTTTTTATATATTAATGTAGTTGCTTTTTTGACTTGTAAAATTCTTGTTGTAAGTGGCTCATATTCGTGGTCGGTGTTCTGTAAATCTTGAAATCAGCTGAATTTTGCTACCCTTTACTATAGTAACCAATATTAAAACCACCGATTTCCGTCTGAATCCCGATTTTTGACAGTTAATGATATCCAGTAGTGTTTTATGATAATCATCTATCGACGCTGTTGAGGCTGAGGGTAAAAAATTTAAAGTTGCCGAGTTCATTTTTTGTTACATTTTTGAGTGGCAATTCCTGGTTTCCTTAGTTTAGATAAAATCTTCAACCAACTGGTCAGTTTCGTGAAAAATGATACCCTATTCTAGACCCAAACGCTCTGATTTATATACCCTATTCTAGAGTAAACTGCTTGAAAACCATACCCTTCACAGCGGCACATACCTATGTGGCCCATATATGGCAGTACCCCCCTCCCCCACCCGGGCATAAGCGGTAGAAGAAGAGTACCATAAATACCCGAAAGTGAGACTGGCCAAGTAAGGGACCGTTCATTTTTTATGAGGGAGGGGGGGCTGGTGGGATTTGGGAAGCGCCATTTAAAAATCGCATGACCCCCCCTCAGCTTACCAATTTTTTCACATGACCCCCCCTTATAGCGGTCATTTTTTGGGATGACCCCCCCCCAAAAAAAAATTGAACAAACAATATTTAGATTTCAACTTTTTTAATATTTCTCTATTATCCCCCTACTTCACGTTATTGTGCTCACTATGAAGACAATATTTACAATCTCTATACGACAGAGAGCTGTTGTTTAAAAAACAAATCAAAAGAAAGAGAAGTCAATTTCGGATCTCCTAGTTGTGGCTCGCCCTGAGCATGTGGCATTTGGCCTCTCATTGGCATCTTCCTCATCTGAATTGATGAATGCAAGAATGACGTCACTTGAATCATCGTCTCCCCCAGAGTCAATGGCATCACTGTCATACTCATCATTGTCACTTTCATCCCTTTCACTGCTGTCAGCACTTGCCGTGTGGTCATTTTGTGTCGATGTCCTGGCATTTCTCAGTGTTGGTTGGCCAGCTCTGAGGACTCTTCTGCTGCAAGCATGAATGTCTTACAATTGCCTTTACTTTCTCACTCTTGCTGCTTTTCAAATGCTGCTTCAGCCCGTGGTGGTTTGAGTACTTGTTTAGTTCTGGAACACGTAGCTTTTTAAGCTTGGTTAGATCTTCGCACAACTCAGTCCAAGGATAATCCTCCTCCCTACTTAACTTTGCCTTTTCTTCTGCTCTCTTTTTCCTTTTAAATTCCAGCACTTCAAGATGCTGAAGATAATCCACCACAAACTTCGATTTGACAATAAACTTATCTGCAAATAGAGCAACGCTCTCTGGGTCAGATAAAACCAGCCTGCCACTTCCATGCTCTTTCTTCTTTATATTGTTAATCCAATCGGGGAAAGAGCGCATTACTACATGAGCATCATGAAAGAGGCTCATTCCAAAATGCGCAATAATGGCGAAAGCGACGAGTCGTTTAAGAAAAGGTTTACAGCTGAGCGATCCAGGCAGTTTGACATCTTACAAGCAAAAGAAGCAATCTTTCTAAGTGCGGATGGCTGTTCAGAAAGGGCGAGTGAGTTTTCCATGCAAGGGTACCAGTTGAAGCCCAGTGATGGAAGAAAACTGAACTTCTCCATCAAAGAGCACAGAGCAATGGTGGAAAAGTTGAATGTCATATTGAAAGATGTAAAGGAACACGATTCCACACTCTTTCAGTCCAATGGGCTTGCTTTAAAGCAGGGCGGAGAATTTGCCCACAGTTTTAATGTAAAACAGATCAAATGTACAGAAGCTAAGTTGACGAAGGTCACGCAGGACATGGAAGCACTAGAAAATAAGAAGAGCAATTATAACAGCATATTCAAGGGCATACTGAAACAGCACATCAACAAAAGGAGAAGGAAAAAAGAAAACCGCAGAAAGTCAAATGAAAGAAAGAGGAAGCGGACTGAAAACAACGTCCAACGAGTTTATGGAATCTGTGTTGGAAACCCGTTAGGAAATGATCTTCCACAATGCCTTGTGTACTCTCCTAGAACGGTCGTCCTGGAAGAGTGTCTTAAAGTTGAGGATGTTGCCACGTCGATATTTAGAAGAGATGGGCCATACATCGCACAGCTCTTGGAAGGGAATTATTTCACCAATGTTACAAGAAGCAGAATCACCACCAACCTTGAGCGGGAAGTCAGAGATTATGTTTACACCTTCATGTACCCTGAAGAGTACACTCTGACGGAAAGCATTGCTGCTTCTTGCAGCATTGGTGAAAGAGACTCCCATAGCAGCACAAGCGGCGACGAAGAACTCGACGACAGCGGAGATGAAGATGAGTGCCAGTGAAAGTTGCATTCGAAAATAACAGTGTTAAATACTTCTTTTCAGTAGCTACAAATGCTTTTTGTCGCCAAACGTTTTTTTAAAGCAGAAGGAAAGTTTGTAATAAATTTGTATCCTGCCTTCTATGTTTATTCTACAGCAATTTTTTTGATATTCAAACATGATGCCATTTTAAAGTTTTACTAAAATATTTCAGGTGACCCCCCCTTTTCCCCTTATTTTTTTGGGATGGCCCCCCCTCGAAAGCCATTTTTTTTCGCATGGCCCCCCCCCCCCCCAAATCCCACCAGCCCCCACTACCTCATAAAAAATGAACGGTCCCTAAAACCAACAAAGAAAACCTGAAGAGTAGTTTTTTCTTCCTGGTGTTTTTTGGATTGATAGCGGGCGCGATCGAGCGCCACGTCGCAGTGTTGAAAACCTTAGATCTCGCGCGCTATCTCGCGACCCCTCGGGTGATTGCGTGATACTTCGCGCTGAAGTGCGCGTTAGAACCCAGGAGTCTCACGGAAATATTACTGTTTTGAGCCACCTTAAGCTTTGCAGCTTATGGGGTCGTGTATAAATAGATCACCGAAAAGACAGTTACAGAGACAAAAATTCTAAAATAAGGCTTAAAACCTACTTAAATGTACGAAAGTAAAATAAACATCTACAATGTGAGGTCAAATCTAATTGATATTTATATTTATGATCATTAAGGGGGTATGGTACCCTAAAATATGGCGATGTTCATGAAAAATTCAATTTCTTGGAAATACAAGACTTAAGATCCTTGAGGACTTGTCAAAAACATTTTGAAACGATCTTGCAGAATTTCCTTCCAGATGAGTGTGAAATTTAAGGAAAGTACACAGTGGTATAAGTTTTTTCACGTGGCAACGGCCATAGCAA